>NC_135560.1:23149174-23151674 GCF_964340395.1 Glandiceps talaboti | reverse complement strand
TCACGATGGTAAAAGACATACGTACATTGCACGTACGGGTTATTGTAGTAGCATTCGCGAACTTGAGTCGCAAAAAAGGAGTGCACGACACAATATATAGTCCGTCAACTCGGTCAACTTGATTTTTATACCGCAAAAAAACCCCGCGGCCTTGAGCTTAATAAGGGTGAATCCATATCACAATAACGTCGGTTGTTATAGGGGTGACAGCCTCGAAGTATGAAAGTACGTTTCGTCAATGTGAATATTTCCTACCAGATTAATTAACCATCTTTGTAAAATGATGAATATATGCACGATCTATTATTTAAAATACACGAGTATGCCTCAGGCTGGGCAACTCAATTTCCTGTCAATTTCTACAATGTTTATGAATGGTATAGTCCAATGACGTGTCAGCCTCCTTTCATGAATGAAGGTCTCACACTGTACTAGTTTTAGAACCAGTGTTCTTGTTTTAGTACCACAGTGTGTGTAATGACTGAGATCAGATATGACCGCTTGGGTCTGAAACAGTTCCATGCCCATACGTACTCGATAACTCTGCAAAGTTCATGTGAGGTCGTTATCCCGCCATCTGTACGTTCCAAACCCTTACTTCATATTCCTAACAAGTAATCAAAATAGCGTTTGAATAAACCCTTACTGTATTTATATATATATATATATATATATATATATATATATATATATATATATATATATATATATATATACACACATATATATATATATATATATATATATATATATATATATATATATATATATATATATATATACAACAATACAGCTCTACTTCTCAGTATTGAGCGCTTTTCCTTCAGTTAATGACTTACCTCTTACACTGAATTAGTATATATATATATATATATATATATATATATATATATATAAATGGAAATGCACTGGACTTTCTACAGATACAATCAATTATTATTATTATTAATATTATATAATATCATTTAATTATTATTATTAGTTATTATTAGTATGAAATCATATGTAGCGAGAGATGAAAACATTTCAAACCAAAGCGATTAATATTGGAAACGTTATAATACATGAGGGGCTATATTGTTTTTCTATATAATCTATTCAAGTTTGAAAAGTATATTTTTGTGCATCCAAAACAGTGATAATTTGTTTTCATCTAAAATGTTATCAGGATTTAATCCCTTTGATAATTTTAAAACTATACATTTTCTTCATTCCGCAAATGATATTATTAACGCTTGTTGACGTTCATGTCATATTTAATATGACATGAACGTCAACAAGCGTTAATAATATCATATCCGTGTGTTTCACAAACACTATTTATATAGAGTTCAGATCAACGCTTTTCCACAGTGAAGGTCAACTTTTGTACTAGTTCCGAAGCCAAGTGATCTCGTTTCAGTGCCACAGTGTGTTCCTGCTATGACCGCTTGGGTCTGAAACAAGTTCAGTCCCGTGCTGTGCAGCTAGCTGTGATAAGTTCATGTTAGGTCATGATGATCAAATGGCGCCCTCTGAGTTGGTTGAATGCCCCCAGAGACCGCCGCCGCGCCGAGAGGTATAGCGGAGATTTTGCAATAGTATTAAACAGTTTATATCAAATAAATAAATCCAAATAAATAAATGAATAAATAAACAATAGGTTTCTGATAATATTTACAACTAAATATGAAATTAGCGAGACATTTTGACTCAGTGTATAAATATGACAAGACGCTTTCCTTACTATTTGTTTCCCAGAGAAATAAGCCAAAGTTAATCTTGTGTATGAATTCATGATGTTTACACTAGCTTTATTAACATCCTGATTTCGAAACAACTGGTCACAACGAAATCTTTTTTAATAACAATGAAACTCGTCAAGTTACTTACCAAATAGATCATCTTTAGGATCTAGTTGAAGACTGTAAAATGGAAAAATTTGTTAGCGGCGGAAATCTCTAGCGCCAGATTTATACTCAGATAAATTGTGTGTGTGTGTGTGTGTGTGTGTGTGTGTGTGTGTGTGTGTGTGGGTGGGGGGGGGGTTTACAGTAAATGGTCGTCATGTAAATTTTTGTAAATCATAAAAAACACGACATAGTGTAATCTCTAGTCGCCATATAAAGCTGCCCCCCCCCCCCCCCCAATCGTCGTGTAGTGTCACAACTGCTTGCCTGGCCTAATCTTCAAAGTTTGTAGCTCTGGTTTATGTGGTCACGTGACAACACCATCATACACGTATTCCCTTGTGATTTTTAACGTGTCTGTTTGTCAGAACTGTGACAGGTGGAGTGTAGCTGCAGCTGTATTATCACGTAAATGTAATATTAGACAACATTATTTTGTATGGTAGATTATAGATAGACGTAAGCTTATTACGTGAATTGTCACATGACTGTACGAACCATTTATTCCTTCTGGAAGTACGCCCATGAAATTAAACACAATGTAATGTGTATGTGTGTATGTGGGGGGGGGGGGGCGACGACCATATTCATTACAACTGGGTCACATTCCA
>NC_135560.1:23114174-23144174 GCF_964340395.1 Glandiceps talaboti | reverse complement strand
TGTCTGGGTAGATCCAATACACACCACTTTGTCGAATTCCACGGTTATAGAGATCCTGGCAAGAATTGGCTGGCTGGTGGATAGTACCAGGACTAAAACTGTACATAACTAACCAGCTCTGTAAGTTCAGAAAACGACAAAAATGTTACGTTAGGAAATTAATGTATCACATAACTTGGAGAAAATAGATATATAATATTATACAATGCACTAGCCATTCCGAACAAAAAATATGGAATATATACTCTGGTCGTTCTACGTCATGACAACGAGCGTCTATGTCACAACAACGCCGCAAGTCTACGTCACTGGTTGTGTTGGAAAGATGAGACCAAACATTCAAAATTAACATTATTTTCCCCGATTTCCCCGGAATATACTCGTGTGACCTAAGGGTTGTTGTAGTGACAAAGACCCTTAGGTCACGAGTATTTTCATTGGGTGATAAATAATGATATACCCCTGGTACATGCAAGTCACAACCATCATGTATTAGTTGGCAACGATAATCAGTTATGCAAATGACCCATTACAATAAAAGGCGACACCAGTTAGATTGTTAGAACACAGTTCTTTCTTATTGTGAATATATAAACTAAATTAGAAGACACGCGAAGCTTACATTCTCGACATTTTTGAAGAATATGGCGCTTTATTAAATACTAAAAGGTACGGCTCAATTCCTTCAAGGTCATCTTACCTCCCCGTCACATAGTTCAACTTGTTTGTTGTCTCGAGAATATCGCATCGTTCCTGTAAGTGCACAAGTACAGGAAACGTCAATCATCTCTGGTAGTTTTCCATTCCAAGGACACGAGTGCTGGCAATAACAATAAACAATGACGTATATTCAACGTTGAATAATTCCTTCCAATAGTTTGTAAGGTGCTGCATTTCAAAATATTCTATGGCGTGCTCTGAAGTTGTTGGTTTGGCCGATTGTACAGATCAAAAACTATTAATACTAATTTAGAATGACTGTATACCATTTTGTTTATTTATTTTACCTTTCTCGAGGTTGAACATCCAACCTTTGACATCATGTCAACCATTTATCATCATCACCATAATTCTAACAGACAGATTTTCAATGCATGAAGTGGTGTTTCATTGTGTTACCTAATGCCACTGCATACACCTCACCTGTTCAAACTACACACACAATCGACATGTTAAACTATTGGTTAAGATGCCCTTCCAGCCTGACCACATTGTGACATGATTTCTTCTGACGTTTCTGGTTTAGTCATGTTTTCTTGCACCTTTCACATCTTTACTAGCACACTTTCTTATATCATGATGACAATACAATTGGATGATTTACCGTGAATGTCGTGGAGACCGTGTATGATGTTCCTCCAGATGAGGTATCTATGGGACTGCTCTCCGACATACACCCTGTCGTCTAAAACACAAATTAATATATACAACAAAACTAACAGTAATAACAGGCTGTTCGGGTAGCTCAATCTTCAAAATGTACGGCTGATTATTTTGCTAAAACATGTTAGCTTAGACTCTATATAGGTTTTTAGTTGAATTGGGCTATTACCTGTGAGTAATGAGTAGCAGTCCAAGTTAACCACAGACCTAGAGTCTCGGCTATGTATGAATAAGAATGCATGGTAAGAATCAGTCTGTAAGATACAGACATTCGTACCACGCTATTAGGAAGCCTGATAGGGCTGAACAATGCGACGTATGCAGGTATACGTAAAAATTAAGTACTGTTTCCGTATATTATTCTCTGCCGACAATATGCTATAACTTTAATCACAATCGAGTCGATTTCAATAACACAATTACAAAAAATAAAACTCTAATTATATCAAAAGAGAAAAGTTGATGCCGTTGTTACTACATAGATATTTTACATATCCTGGTCACCAAAACTAGAAACGGTGTTGTTTTTGTCAACACAAACATGGTTCTGAGTCGCTCTCCTTGAGCTGAGTACTCACCTCACTTGCTACACATTGGTACAACCCAATAAAGAGAACACAGTATAATATACTTGAGGGAAAATTAGCCATGTTTTCGAACTGCAACCCTGTAAGATGTGTCGTGTCCTTTAGTCCTTATCAGACTTCTTTATAAATCAGTGTCAAATCACAGTGATTGTATTTAGATAGGGTTGTACCAAAGTATGTGTCGTGTCAAATCACAGTGATTGTACTTAGATAGGGTTGTACCAAAGTATGTGTCGTGTCAAATCACAGTGATTGTATTTAGATAGGGTTGTACCAAAGTATGTGTCGTGTCAAATCACAGTGATTGTATTTAGATAGGGTTGTACCAAAGTACGTGTCGTGTCAAATTACAGTGATTGTATTTAGATAGGGTTGTACCAAAGTATCTGTCGTGTCAAATCACAGTGATTGTACTTAGATAGGGTTGTACCAAAGTATCTGTCGTGTCAAATCACAGTGATTGTACTTAGATAGGGTTGTACCAAAGTACGTGTCGTGTCAAATTACAGTGATTGTACTTAGATAGGGTTGTACCAAAGTACGTGTCGTGTCAAATCACAGTGACTGTACTTAGATAGGGTTGTACCAAAGTACGTGTCGTGTCAAATCACAGTGATTGTACTTAGATAGGGTTGTACCAAAGTACGTGTCGTGTCAAATCACAGTGACTGTACTTAGATAGGGTTGTACCAAAGTAAGTGTCGTGTCAAATCACAGTGATTGTACTTAGATAGGGTTGTACCAAAGTACGTGTCGTGTCAAATTACAGTGATTGTACTTAGATAGGGTTGTACCAAAGTATGTGTCGTGTCAAATCACAGTGATTGTATTTAGATAGGGTTGTACCAAAGTACGTGTCGTGTCAAATCACAGTGACTGCACTTAGATAGGGTTGTACCAAAGTATGTGTCGTGTCAAATCACAGTGACTGTACTTAGATAGGGTTGTACCAAAGTATGTGTCGTGTCAAATCACAGTGACTGTACTTAGATAGGGTTGTACCAAAGTACGTGTCGTGTCAAATCACAGTGATTGTACTTTGATAGGGTTGTACCAAAGTACGTGTCGTGTCAAATCACAGTGACTGTATTTAGATAGGGTTGTACCAAAGTACGTGTCGTGTCAAATTACAGTGATTGTATTTAGATAGGGTTGTACCAAAGTATGTGTCGTGTCAAATCACAGTGATTGTACTTAGATAGGGTTGTACCAAAGTATGTGTCGTGTCAAATCACAGTGATTGTATTTAGATAGGGTTGTACCAAAGTACGTGTCGTGTCAAATCACAGTGATTGTACTTAGATAGGGTTGTACCAAAGTACGTGTCGTGTCAAATCACAGTGATTGTACTTAGATAGGGTTGTACCAAAGTACGTGTCGTGTCAAATCACAGTGATTGTACTTAGATAGGGTTGTACCAAAGTACGTGTCGTGTCAAATCACAGTGGTTGTTTTTCATCAATTTCTGTTCTCTTCGGGCCTGTTGTATGTTGAAACTCTCATGAAACTCCCAGTTTGTTGACTGATTGATTTGACAAAATCAATGACGAATTTGGTGATTGATCTAATCTGAAATGGACAATATCTGTAACTTTTAATTATTTTAAGTATCTCCATTCTGAATAATGAATGTAATTTCTTGTTCTACTCCAAAATGTGTTGAAACTAGCTACATGCAGTATTCAATTTTTCAACATAGCGTGTAAAGATATAGCACACATTAATGTTCATCAATGAATTTAAGTTTTGACTGAAATTTATTTCAACAATAAAAATGTCTATATTTGTTTGTGAAGTATAGTATTCTCCATATAAAGATGTTATCCAATCATAATGTGGCATTCCGTTTTACCAATTTCTATTGCCAATTTACTATAGCCTATTGGTCGTGAAATCTGCATTAAGTGATAAGTTGTTTACAATTTGGCAGTCAAATGTTGTTTGCCTTTGAATCTAGCTTTGAATTTTTCTTTTGGTAAATCGTGATCCCATCGTCCGGCCACAATCATATTGGCTCCCATTCTACCAATTTCATCACCCAACTTAGCACCAACACCATTACCACCGACAGTTATACCAAGGGTTGGTGTTATCATATCACAATAAACTTGACGAGTTGGGGTGTGTGTGGTCACTCCAGTATCACTGTGTGTAGACACCACGTTAACACCTGTGGAAGAGCAAAGATCATGATCAAATATGATACTGGAGAATTTAACCGAATAAAATGTTTACATCAGAAACCAATCGAATCACATCATTTATATAAAGTTGTAAACAAACCCAAAGTGAGAACCATCATCACCTTAATATCCGTTCTACGGTGATTTTCGAGTGAATACTAGTACTTTTCAACAAACTTCAAATCGCCCCAACTTTATTCTAGATCTCAGACCACTATATTTACTATAGTCATAGGACTAGTCTCACCTCAGGCTTACTAGAATCATTTCCGCAGCCCTAATTGAAAACTTAATATCAACATTTTTGCATAATATAAGGACTGGAGACTTATCATTCTAAATTGTTATTATAGGCATTGAATCGAAAATACCTGTAACGAGATCTAGAAGTGTATGTAAGAGATGTGGTCGAGTACTTTGATCACCTCCCGATTTGTACCAATCAGATACTTCATCCGCTGTATGAAGTCTTCGTTTCGATCGACGTCCTATTTTCAAGTAGAATTTTCCTGTGGAAAAAGATGTAGTCATGTGATGGTCATGCAATATATTCTTTAAGTTGTATTGTGTATTAATCTTGATTTTATCAAGAAATGTCATGTTCGATTTACAAACAATGTCATACACACGCACACGCAGAGAGAGAGAGAGAGAGAGAGAGAGAGAGAGAGAGAGAGAGAGAGAGAGAGAGAGAGAGAGAGAGAGAGAGAGAGAGAGAGAGAGAGAGAGAGAGAGAGAGAGAGAGAGAGAGAGAGAGAATCCCTCGACCAAGTTTTGTATGAAAGTTATTTCAATAAAATGTATCACATCACCTTTACTTACCATCGGGATACTTGATAGGGGGAAGTATATAATAGTACATTTCATTAACTTTATGTTTTAGAATAACAACAGGCATATCCTTTAATCGCATGGCATCTTCTGTTACTATTTCAGCAAATGTAACGTCTTGAGTCAATAATGTTACGTCTAGTTCTTGCCCACTTGGTAACAAGTCTCTAAATCCTGTGAAGGCCCCAGTACTTAGAAGTACCCTCTTGGCATGAATTTCTTGCCCTTTCGCTGTTGTAACTTTCATTAATTTTGAGCCATCCGATCGGATACTTTCTGACACCTTATCAACTATATCATCAATGATGTCACACCCTTGAAGGTGCGCAGCAGTTTGTTGCGCCAACACTGTGTTCCGCGCACTCACGTGACCCGCGTCCTCCATTTGAAGTACCGCCTCCTCACCAGGGTTGAGTGACAGATATGGATATTTCCTCCTGATTCCAGTTCTATCCATGACGTTGACCTCAATGTCCATCTTTTTAGCATTGTCTTTAATTTGCTCTAGGAATGGGTCACCTTTCAACGTCACTGACATGTGACCTACATTGCTATAGAAACGGATTCCTACAATAAAGAGTGATACAATATTATAAATTTTGATGGCACCTCTATCGGCGAACGATGAATTCAGTCCTTTTTATGTTAAAATTCAAAACGAAATAATCAAGGGACGCAACAGATTATTGGTTTGATGATGATTATAACGGACAACCGTTTTTATCATATTTTGAAACAAAATTATCACAAGTTTCACTTTAGAAAATTATTAAAGATTGATTTGTTGTTGTCCAATGTCTGTAAAATCAATTCATGATGTTAATCTTTCTATACTGAAAAAAGTATCTGTGTCTTTGACGAGAACTAGACGAAAGAAGTGTTTGTAGCAAAACAAAGACGGTATTCATTTTCTACCACGTCAGCTGTGTTGTACCTGTTCTTTGTTCAATTTCCCTATATCTACTGATCGATCTCTTTCCAAGCTCTGCATAGATAGCGTCTGAATCTAACGATCTCGTAGTACGACCTTCATCGTAATGAGCACCAAAGATACCATGCTCACACTCAAGTTTCTCCGTCAGTGTCTGTTCAAACAAACAAACAAACAAACAAACAAACACACACATAAATAAATAAATAAATAAATAAATAAATAAATAATAAATAAATAAACAAACACACAGATACACATACATACATACATACATACATACACACACACATACATACACACACACACATACATACATACATACATACATACATACATACATACATACATACATACATACATACCTACATACATACATACATACATACATACATACATACATACATACACACACACACACACACACACACATACATCCATGCATGCATGCATGCATGCATGCATACATACATACATACATACATACATACATACATACATACATACATACATACATACATACATACATACATACACACACACAGAGGCGTTTACGATATTTAGTTATTTCTGTTTTGTCTCGTGAGAATTGGCTGGCCATTTTATGGATATGTATACAACTGTATTTGAAAGAGTGGAACTCACTCACTTACTAATTACTATATCTTGATGTGTATTTACATGACAGAATCTGACAAGTTACTAAGTGTAACCATATTACCTTTGGTTCTCTGGGTCCAATGAGGCATACTTTTAAATTTGGTGTCGTAAGGGTTGCATGACGAGCTGCTGCCGACCCTATTAGCCCAGCACCAACAATGCATATGTCGTAGCACTTTGCGGCCTGGTGTCTAACCATGCTTTCTGAAAGTACAAGTGTGAGAATTGCTTGTACATCAATTCTTGCATAGCCACAAAATAGTTTAATGAAATACCAATACAGGAATATTGTCTATGTCAAAATATTTATCTTTTTGTCAGTGTATACAAACCTTGTGTCTATGGCTAATTAGAAATAAATGTGATAATAAAGATGATATGGAAATAACAGGAACATATACGTATACTAGTAGGAGTATACACCACATTAGTTTGTGGGGGTTGGATGGATGGAGAAGGAATGACAATATAGTGACATACACCCAACACCATCATATCTCTCTTTATAACATATACGTATACTGGTAGGAGTATACACCACATTAGTTTGTGGGGGTTGAATGGATGGAGAAGGAATGACAATATAGTGACATACACCCAACACCATCATATCTCTCTTTATAACATATACGTATACTAGTAGGAGTATACACCACATTAGTTTGTGGGGGTTGGATGGAGAAGGAATGACAATATAGTGACATACACCCAACACCATCATATCTCTCTTTATAACATATACGTATACTGGTAGGAGTATACACCACATTAGTTTGTGGGGGTTGGATGGAGAAGGAATGACAATATAGTGACATACACCCAACACAATCATATCTCTCTTTATAACAAAGCCGATTTCTCTATCAAGAGTATCGTCAAATTGTCCACAAATTAAAGTCGCTTATTATAGTCTACTTCATATAACAATGACTTCCGTTTGTGATTGAAAATTTTACATTTTGTCTTCAGTAAAGCATAGTTGTGACTAACCTAGTATCGTACCAAAATAAAAAACTAATTCATTTAAAGATACGTGGTGTCTTTCAATCCTAACCAGGCTTCTCTTTGTGGTGGCATGGCGGTATAGTTCTAACCCTGATACCTCCATTGTTGTATCTGGGTGGCTCAATACCTCGGATCGAAGTGTACACGTATCTTACAGACTAGTTGTAAATTGTTGTGTATAACTATTCCGGTCGTATTTATATACATTTAGAATATTCAACTGATTATTCATGTGAGGGCTGTGATGGTACAGCGAATGTTTCATGTTGAGTTCGTGCATGAACATGAGATAATCAGTTGCCTTTTATTCATTCATTGTCCATTTCTATTACGTAAACAAACGATTACGTAGCACCTTTAGGTGAAGCCGAGACTGTTGACAGTCGCTCGCGCCTTTTTTTCTTACGTGTTATCTAAACTTAAGTCGTCGCCGCGCTCCGATCCGGTGCAACACTACTATAATCGCATACTGATATCGAGGGCCGAAGGCCGATATCAGTATGTGATTATAGTAGTATTGCGCCGGATCGGAGCGCCGCAACGACTTAAGTGTGAAGTAAAACACTTTCTCTATGTGCCACATTCATTTATTGTGCCCATATCAAATGCAAAAGTATATACGGGACACTCCGTTAATTATAAGCTTACGTGTAACGTCGTAAACCACACACTCTTCTTTACGGCACCGCCCAAAACATACCACCCCTCTTTACGGCACCGCCCAAAACATACCTGCCAAGATATCCATGATAGTTCGTTACTTCAACAGAAATATGTGCTCTGGCTTGCGAGAATGAGTATGTGGCCTTGTTCTAGTGTAGTCTATTTATAAACAGTGTTTTCTACTAATGAACAACAGAGTTATTACATAAGAGCATGGATGGTACATCCATGTAATCGATGTTCTGTTTCCCCTTGGCACGCGCAATGCATGCATTGACACCAACGTTGGTCGACCACGGGCGTAACGTATGCATATGGACGTCATCTGCCTTCAACAGGAGACACAGGATCGTCGAAATGAAACCCTGTTTCAGTGGGTCTAGCATTGCCGATGCAAAAGTCCAATGTTTCTTTGCTGGCATAACATTCGCCAAGTAATACAATGCAATCAGCTAGCTAGATTTCGCCTCAGATAGGTATATGTGTAATTGTAGGTGTTGTGTTAACTGACCAAATCATATCCAGTCTCTATCCAGTCATAATATGTTACCTAAATACACATCCCAACATGCACTTCGCGTGTTCATAACAATGTAATTCTTAGTCTGGATGTCAGTCAATGTGGTTTCTAACTAAAGTCTGCGAGAGAAATGTTACTTACCTGCAATGCTGCTGCGGTGGACGCGTGGAATCAATTTCAATGTGTAAATGACACAAGCTTGTACTAGTCCAAAGGGCAATGCGATACCTCTGTCACGGTTGTAAACTGGGTTATAGTTGATATGTCTTATTGTACATATATGTTTTAATTTTATCTTAAAAGATGAATTAAAAACCTTATTATTTTTTATTGTAAATTTATTTAAAAGTCATTGGTTTTTATAAAACATATATATTTATAATACTATTAAAGCGGTAGTTTTGTCCGGAGATATTTTCTGATTCGGCAGAATGGATTAAAAAATATTTGCGAGTGTTTTGGTTCTACATGAATTTTTTGGGATTTATCGTTGCCCATGACGTCTTTCGAGTGCTACTCTTGTAAAACAATTTGACTTTATCTATATTGGAGTTGTGTTGTATTAAAATACTGATGAAAACCTACGATAGGCAAGTGGTCAAAGTCATATCTATATTAATTAAACCTACCATGCGCGCCTCTCATTCTGAACTGTACAGTTGATTGTTTATAATATTAGTTGTATAAAATAAGAGAAAGCACCCTTTAGTAGAATTCACAGCAGGGGCTGAGGAGAAAATAGGGAGAGATGGGCACACGAACAAATGAGAGTGCGAAGAGGGGGAGGCTTGAAAATTCTGTTGGTCTGAAAGGGGGCGACGAAATATTTTACTCGTGATTTGAAGCAAATTTAACTCAAGGAGCAATCGTTTACCGAGTATAATTGCAAAATTTCTTGCGGCTATGTTGAATTACATGTGTGTATCATGAGGTAGGTGACTGTCAGAGAATTTGTTTTGTGTATTCATCTTCTGAAAGATATTGAAGTTCAAATATTCAAGTAAAGGCTTTCAAAACTCGATTAGTTGTTTCGTCAACTATTTTTGCCCTCATTAAAAAAAAAAAAAAAAAAAAAAAAAAATAGTGTGTATTGTTTGAAATCTTACGCCTCTAAATGGCCTCCTATATATACATGACTGTCTTTATTTTCAAAAAGTGTCATTGTTTCTGAAGTTCTGTTTGTTGTTTGCGGGACACTGCACTATTGGTTCAGTGTATGTATGTGACAAAATATCTTGGATAAGTTTGAAGTCAGTAGTTGAATTAATGTAATTTTGGATTTGAACCATAACAAAAGTTAGGATTTCACATTTCAACATTTCATTACGCCATACCCAGTAGTACTTTGATTTATACCTAACACATTGTAGCTATATACCTCATTCGAAAGTACTCATTTGAATCGATTTGATTTTGTCTAAATCAAGTTTTGAAATATCAGTTAGCGTTGCACATGTAGCATCTTAACCTTCAATTCTATATGTATTATTGCATCATCCAGTTTCTCTCGCATTTCAATTTCTCCAAAAAGGCACTATATCTTATAAAATTACTCTTCTCAAATAAATAGGCAACTAGAATAGGCTAAATTTATTCACAAGGTATGATGTTACTCCTAATCATTATCTCTTCCATACCATAGCTACAGATAGTATGTGTAAGGCTGCAACAAGTTCTTAAGGCTAGCTGGATAACATTGTTGTATAATATTGTAGTTAATTATTACACCGTGACGAGACACAAACTGAACTCATAGAATGTGTATTGTTGCAAGCAGTAAACAAAGTAAAGACATCGCGTGATCGTAAAACCATTAGTTCACCTTCTTGGGGTACAGGGCAGCGAAAATTTCAATAACACAGTGTTTTCGATACGGATTGAAGCCTACCTGAACAAAGGGTTAGTTTTGACAACTGTAACTGTACAACATATAGCTAGACCCCCGGGCATAGCGGCCATACCACTCTTAGTAAGGGGATGTATCTTTACTCGGTTCTTATAGTAAGGGATAGAGTTTCCCGCTCGTATGGTACATTTCTTTACAACCGTGAACTATACAGCTATATTTAATGCAGGCTGCTTTTCTTGTCTGACTCCCTCTGCTAGCATACGATTTACAAATCAAATTGACATCAATTTATACAAAATGTACACCATGAAACATGCGAGGCCTTCAAAGAAATCGTTGATTCTCAGTTGACCATGCCATGATTTCACCGACAAGGACAATGTAGATATTAACTCACACTAATAAATAAGAAATATATATCTGGCAAGAAATGTTTACTCGTGCATCGTCAGGGATCCGTAATGTTTGCCTCTACATTAAGCTGTCGACAGTCGTTCGTGCCTTTTTTGCTACGTTTCATCTTAAACAAGTCGTCGCCTCACTCCGTAGCACTGAATACGTAGTAACAGGAACTGTACGAGTGCCTCGGGCACGCGGTTGTAGTATTGCGCCGGATCGGGGCGAGGTAACGACTTCAGTTTTAGATAAAAAAAACGTAGCAACAAAGGCCCGAACGACTGTCGACAGTCTACCTCTACATGTGACACATTAGTATAATTTATTAGCTTTGCTTAGTTGCACACCTCACTAGATTCTTGAGGGGTCGACCATTTGATGTCTTGGGGGAGGGCTTGGAAGATTTCGGGGGAAAAAAGATGCCAAATGGAGTTGCTTGAAAAAAAATCTGGATATGAGTGGGCGATGAAAAAAAGAGATGGACCACTACTGCTAGAAAAAAGATGTCTTGGCAGGGAAATGATGCACAGGTTCGAGTATACTGTTCAACCTGCTAGTACCTCTCCAACCAGGGCACTTGTCAGATCAGACAAACCGTTTCAAACACATGTCAGGGACCAGTCAGTTTCGTTAGCCTGTGGGATATATATTTGTTCTTGCCTCTGTTTCTTTCTTATTTTTTAAAAACATATTGCTTCATGTAAAGGTTCAAACATAACTATACATCATAAAATTATACATATATATACAGGTATGACCTAGTTACCACACTAGTTACAGAACATGCCATGTAAATATCTGGCTGTTTCACAATCAGTGCTTCACTTATCTTGCACTTTGGGGCAAAAGTGAACTTGACTGTTTTGTAATGGTAATCTGCATACTATTAGATAGTTTATAAAAGAACTTAATCTAAATTGTTCTGGTCTCTTGATGCTATGAAACTTTATTTCAAAAATGTTTTAACCTTATGTAGTTGCTTTTTACATGTTAGAGCTGTCTTGTAAAGCTTGCAAATTATTGTCTTAAAGTGTCTGTGAATAGCCTAAACATTGCCTTTAGGAGTAAAATTCCTCCAGGGCTTTTAGGGGGATACCCCCTAGAACCCCCCCCCCCCACACACACGAGGTGGACATATCCCAGTTTCAAAGCTCTCCCCTCTACAGCTTACTGTCAGATGCCATGAAATTTTATTCACGAGGGTCAGTGACTTTTTGTCGGCCTGGCTGGAGAAACTGACTGGTCTGTCTGAATGTTTGAGCTCACCAATCAAATTTCCGATTTGCAATTTCAGTGTGTCATCATACCATGGCATAAAAAATGTCAATGATGTTATTTAATTGAAAATCAAACATGTATGAAAAGAAAAAAAAGTTACCAGCATAGGCGAAGGAGAAAAAAAATAATTCACAGGCAGGCAGGTGGGAAAAAAATGACTCTCCACCATTCTTCCAAGCCCCCCCCCCCCCCAGGATATCGAATGGTCTACCCCCAAGGGTCAAAGGTGCTATGAATATAACTACGCCCAATACAGTCACCTACACTCCTTGCAGTACTGTGAATGCTGTGCACTTCAGGTAAATTTCATATTTTTCGTTTTCTGCCGTCCGGCTTATCGTATGCTCTATCAATTTGTCTGACACATTTTGGACAGAGACAGCGTTTTTCATATGTTTCAAACAACCAGTTAAGACATTCAGTAGATTTTGTGACTTTATGATACCAACGAGATGTTTTGTCAATACCACATTTTGAACAGGGGCCACAATATTTACCTGGGTGAGCTTGTTCTGACAGTAACTTGCATTTGCCACCACCATGGCCACTAATATTGACAGAAATATCACAAAATGGAGGGACCTCAATAGTGTCTGTGTCATACAGTGGCTTTCCTTGGCAGAAGAGCCTAAACTGTCCTTTCTGTAACCATGGTAACCCCCAAATGTGATCGAACAGATGAGTAAATAATTCTTGATTTCCTATGAATGATTTTTATTTTTTCTCTTTTGTCTCACATTATAATATGAAGCGACGAAAATTTCCGTGAAAACCCACTAACAGACAATGTCCGATTAGAGGGTGTTGTCTGATATAATCCTCGTAAATATATGCTAAGGTAACCTCCGTCCAAACTGTGATAAGCAATGATAAGCAACGGTGAATCCTGAAGTAAAAAATACCGCCAATGGCGTTGTAGCACAACTGTACAGGTTTTTAAAATGTTTATCCATATGGTAGTCCATGCTAACAAGAAGTGTTCATTTGTTGAATAACTATCCAGTTGCCTATCCAACCATGTTGCTATCTTTACGATATATGCTATCATTTGTCTGTTGCTATGGACGTTGTCTTGTTGCTAGGCATATTTACATACATTTTTTAATGTTTATTCATTTGTCTTTCTATTCCTGTTATCTTTGCAATATACGTGATTATTTGGCTGTTACTATGGGCGTGGTCTTGTTGCTAGGCACATTTGCATACATTTTTTGAATGTTTATTCATTTGTCTTTCTATTCCTGTTGTTATCTTTGCAATATACGTGATTATTTGGCTGTTGCTATGGGCGTGGTCTTGTTGCCAGGCAAATTTACATACATTTTTTGAATGTTTATTCAATTGTCTATTAATCCCTGTTATCTTTGTGAAATACACGACCGTTTGGCTGTTGCTATGGGCGTGGTCATGTTTGCTAGGGTATTTGCATACATTTTTTGAATGTTTACTCATTTGTCTACCAGATGGTGTTGTTATTTGACCAAAATATACTGCCATTTGGTTGTTGCTAAGGGCGTGGTCATGGTCGCCAGGGCCAATTTTCTCAAAATGTTTTGAAGAAAATCTGCAGAATAACAATTTCAGAAACATCTCACCAAGTTTCAGACTCGGTGACCAAGTACTTTTTGAGATATAAGTTTTTGAACAAAAATGAACATTTTTACACCTAATTTGCATATCACTCATGGAACCATTGTATGCTTAATATATTTTCATCCATACATCCCTATATGCATTCCCATTACATTTCAACCCAATCTGCTCAGTAGTTTTGGAATTATAGATTTTTGACCAAAGACACACTTTTAGCCCTAATTTGCATATCACTGATGGAATCATCACGTCATGAACAAATCTTACTTTACACCCCCTTAACAATGTTCCCACCAAATTGTGCACCAATCTGCCCAGTAGTTTCTGAGTTTAAGTTTTTTGACCCCAAATCACATTTTTTGACCCAAATCACACACCTGTAATGCGATCATTTTGATTTGAACAATTTCCCAACTAGACACCCAAGGTAATGGACCCACCAAATATCATGGCTATCGGTTCAGCACACACACACACACACACACACACACACACACAGACAGACAGACAGACAAACAAACAAACAGACAAACAGACAGACAGACACCGGGCGATCCCTATAGCACTACTGAACCTCAGTTCAGTTGTGCTAAAAAACATATCTATTTTTGAGAGGGGTGGTTTTGGGTGGTGTCATCTACTTTCACATGTAAATCACTGATGTACAGCCATACTTTAATGTCAACGTATCTTTTATTTTTTGGTACTAGGAAAAACATATATGGCGGCTACTTTGTCCCGCATTGCTGTGACGTTAAGGACTTTAAACAAATCACCTTTAGCTGTATTAATGTCTGCGCGACATTCTAGTATGCAGTCACAACAAGGTTAGTTACCTTTGCACATTATTTATATTGTCATAGACTGGATAAAGTTGAACAAGCTTCGCTCGTCCCTATAACCTTATGAGACAGTCTGTGATACTGTCTGTATACGACAATGAAAAAGACGGGTTCGTGGCCTGCCCACAAGCGAAGGAGTACTTCGGCTAACAGGACTAAAACAGGATTCGCACCTACGTCCACCGATTAACGGTTTCCCTACCTACAACTGTATGATCATAGATCTTGGTCAGATCAATTCAAGGGGCTATTGATTTTATTATAATATACCTAGTGATAATGCTGTGCCATGATTCGCTAGAATCAGTCACGTGATAGGAAAATGGAATGACTATTTCCCTAGGGAAATAGTTCCATCAACTATGGCCAGGCAATATGTGTTCACTACCAGCCGGAGCTTAGACAACAGGGTGCTGTCACTTCGTCCTCCATGCGCTAAATCAATGGCATATTCCAGAGACTCCCAGAATGCTTAGCAGCCTCCGGGTAAACAATGACGTCATTACAAACATCTCCCCGAAGTTTACAACAATATTTACATTGTTCTATTTTGAAACTCACTTTTCGAATGCACATGTTGAATTTCAAATATCATCAACGCTAATCAGGCTTTAAACATACTTATTTTCTTCTCGATCAATTCTGATACTATTAGGTTTCATGTCGCCATTTCTTACCATTACTTTTCAATTGAAATCACCAGGAAGTGAAAGTGAAAGTGAAGCAGGTGGTCAGTTGACTGGAACATGGATCAATGAATTGGGATCTAGAATGGTATTGCGTCACTCGCTATGTGGTCAAATTCGAGGTACATATACTACTAAAGTCGGAGAACCAGGTATGCAGATATGTGTTAATACTTTATGACTGAAAAGCAATACATCGTACAATTTTAACAACGGTTTGACATCATCAAATTAAACCTTAGTCTGTAAGGTACGCCGTGACAGGGGCACCCTCAAACATCAGGCAACCAGAGGCCGATGAGGGCGAAACTAATTAAACCTAAAAAACGTCACATATTCTTTCGTATCAGTGACATGCCATGATTACAGTTAGACTCCTACAACTGAATCAATTCACTGAATTGTAATATTCCAATGACATCGACATGTGATTAGTAGAATTATGAAATTCAGAAATTGGATGTGTAACTAGTTATTTAAGTGGCATAGTAATATAAACTTTGTGTTATATTTCAAACTTTAGTTTTAACATATTGGCATCAGATCATGGTCTCCAATAGTTCATAAAGTTTCAGCCACTTTAATTCTGATGGCTGATTTAATTTCGTAACCTAAGGAATTTTGACTGACTGTTCTTAACGTTGATATATAAGCATATAAGCATGTAAATATATATTGTTCAGTCACATATTCCTCCATGACATCCCTAATTCCATCGGTAAGTCACATATTTCCTCATGATATTTCCAATTCCATCGTTAAGTCACATATTTCCCCATGATATTCCTAATTCCATCGTTCAGTGATATATTTCCCCATGATATTCCTAATTCCCTTCACTCAACTCCAAATTTGTTGCCAGAATAAACAAATCAAGTTTAACCCAGCATTGCTTATTATTTACATATACAAGCAACTTTACCATTTATTCTTGCCATTAGGTGACCAGGAGGATGTACATGGCTTTTCCAACTGTAAAAATAACACGTTTGGCATCAGTGTATCTTGGAACGAAGGGGAGTCTCTTACTAGTTGGACTGGTCAATGGTTTGATGGTGGAAATAAACTGAGAGCTATGTGGATTCTGACCGCTGAAAACTCACCTGGAGAATATTGGGGTTCAAACTTGTAGGTCACCACTTATATTTTATAATCTGTAAGGTACGCCGTGTCGGGGCGCCCTCGGCCAACACCAAGACCGTTGAGGACGTAGTGACACGACGTATCTTAAACAGTCTATTTTACCGGTACGATGAATAGACGTTTGAGAGAGAGAGAGAGAGAGAGAGAGAGAGAGAGAGAGAGAGAGAGAGAGAGAGAGAGAGAGAGAGAGAGAGAGAGAGAGAGAGAGAGAGAGAGAGAGAGAGAGAGAGAGAGAGAGCGCGAGAGAGCGAGAGCGAGCGAAAGTGAGAGTCTCCAACGTCTATGGAGTGAAGTGAAAGTCTGTCAGCTAATTGAATGAAAATGGCTTATTTTCACTTTTTCTCTGTGTATTTTTCTCAGTTCCGTTTATAGTCTTTTGTTTTCTTTTTAAACCATTCAACCCTACATAATAAACGAATTAGGTATTCATTATCATTTTACCGGGATTTTGTATTGACAGAGGAATTAAATATAATCCCTACATATACGAAACGCGTTGCTTCCACTTGTCTCTGTATTGTTAATGACTATTCCCTTTCAACAAAATCGTTATGATTTCAAGCGACCAAAAATACATGCCGTTTCTTCCTTGTCTGTTGATGACGAATACATCTGAAGGAAGATTTTGCGTTTAAAAGATATTAAGAATATTATTAATATTTCATATTACCGCAGTTAATAAGATGAGAGCTTGTTTGTTCATTTAAGTAAAGCTTTTGTTCGTTTGCTTATCATTTTATAGGATTGGGGAAGACATCTTCCTGAAGACAGCGGATAAAGAAAATGAAACCAACTGACATCCTGTGTTGCCAACATTAGCAGATCAGCTTATTCTTAAGGCCTAAAAAATTGTGTGTTTCCTATTACGCCCAATTTTAGATTAGATGGGGGTAGATAGATTTTTTTTATTTTATTTTTTTTTTATATATTTTTTTCATGTGTGAGTGTCTAGTTCAGGTAGTTATTTTTTCCTTTGTTTTCCATATTGTCTCTGTGTTATAGTTTTCCTCTCATCAGATGAACAGCCATTACAGATTCAGATTGGAAGAACAGTTTTATATTGTCTTTTTAAGTTGATATCAGTTTGTGCATCCACTATTTCTTGCGAGACTTCACAATTTTCGCGATTTTGTTATTTTTTCTCGAATACGTAAACAAAAGTTCTTCCAAATTAGGTCTAAAAACATATTCATAATTTCAGTAATTTCAATATTTTAACAACATCGCATGTCCTAGTTTGACTGAAAGGTCAACAGACTGTCTCAAGGCTATCGGATTCAGACCGCAAGATTCCAAGCATACTCGAGTACATGAGACGACAGTCTGCATTTCATAAATAGCTAGGATTCATAATGATCATTCGTCAATGTTTTGATAATAGTCTTTTGGGAGTGGTAACACCTCTTGAAGACTTTGATATGGTTTGCATTAATTATTTGGCCATTGGCCATGAGTTATGTAAATTTAGACTTTAAGGACGTCACAATAAAGAACACTTGGGACTGGCAGCAGGGGGCACTTGGCTTCGGGGGAAGTCAATGAACGAGGCACTTGCTAGGTGCTTGCCTTGGTTTCCAGTGTAGACCTTTAAACACAAACTGTGTGTAGTCTGAGCTAATTCCCTAAGGTTCAAGTAGTGATCCCGGTACAGAAGTTGAGTCGGTACATGGGATGTGAGATGTGAGAGTGTTTCGAGTGTAGTTACTTGGTCTGTCAGCTGTGTGCGAAGATCAAAAAGTAACACGAGGATCGTCGTTAAAACTAGGTTGGGTCGGGTAACGGGAACCAAACATATCGGTAAATAGTCTTCAGGTGTGTGTGTGTGTGTGTGTGTGTGTGTGTGTGTGTGTGTGTGAATGCGCCGGGGGTGGGTGTTCCGGATCACACATTAGAGGAAAGAAAACTGCTGCTCATTCGCGATTCGGGATAAATAAATAAAACAATGCAATCACAATAGCGGAAAATAATGGGCAATTTAAGCCCATCTCACATGGTCTTTGATTTTGTTTTTGCATAGGTCAAATTCTTACATATGTGTAACAGATATGTGTAGTGTGTCTTTGCCAATCTCAATAACATTGTGAAATTAAAGCCAGTAGCAATGGCAGCCTGAGACATTTAAAACTAGTAGTCGTGCTTAGTGAGACATATCATACATATTGCATTGTAGTCTGTAAGGTACACCTTGACAGGGCGCCCTCACACATCGATCAACCATTGCAGAGGGGGTGTACATAGAGTGTCCCCTCCTAGGTTACAGTGCAAACATAGCTTTGTACAATAAACATTACCTGTACTGGCACGATTTTTAGTTTAAAGATCAGATTTCATATTTCATGGTGAATTATTGGCATTGTCAATAAAATAAATGCTGAAGTATTGTTAGGCAGTATTCTTATATGGCAGCAGTGTTGTCATATACAGTACCGTCAGTAAACAAACCTGTCAAACTAGTATTTTAAATCATGCAAAAAACGTCAAACGAAACAAATATTCCACAAATCATCAGCGTGTTTGCACAGCTATAGAAATTAGTTTGGATCCGGAACTCGTTTGAAAATGGTGGAATTTGACGACATTTTAAAACATGTTGGAGAATTTGGAACTTACCAAAAACGGGCATATCACCTTCTATGCTTGGTAGGGATCATAGCAGCCTTCCATGCATTTGCACAGGTGTTTCTAGTGGCGGAAACAGATCATTGGTGTAACGTTCCCGAGCTAGATGGATATGAAGAAACATACTGTGTAAATACAACAACGAAAGCAACATGTCTCGAAACAATGAAGAACTTAAGCATTCCTCGAGAAGAAAACAGCGGCAACTGTGAGAGTAGTTTTCTTTACAGCAACTGTCATCGATATGATGTTTCAAATATATCGTTTTATCCTGGTATGGACATTACCAAGTATACCAACAATACCATTGGTTGTGACTATGGCTGGAAATATGACCGTACTCAGTACAAATCTACAATTTTTCAAGAGGTAATCAAATGATGCTTGATTTTGTTTCCTTCGTATCAAATACAACATTCATGCATATCTGTGAACTTTTCGAAACAAGGGCTGGCTGCGCAAAGCTTATATAAAATATATGATTTGTGACCTCAAAAGGAAGGAAAGCAAAGAAATCAATCAATGATATATATCACGATATAAGAACATAATGTCATTCAATGTTGATACAAGTATGACAAGCAGACAATGTTCATGGTAAAAATTGAGAACCAGTGGTGACATTGAAGGGTTAAAGGAACAAGCAGAATTGAAGGCGGGGTGAGGGCTGAGGAGAAAATATTCATAATATAACCGAAACGGTACGCCGTGTCGGGGCGCCCTCGACCAACACCAAGACCGTTGAGGACGTAGAGACGTATCTTAAACAGTCTATTTTACCGGTACGGTGAATAGACATTTGAGAGAGAGAGAGAGAGAGAGAGAGAGAGAGAGAGAGAGAGAGAGAGAGAGAGAGAGAGAGAGAGAGAGAGAGAGAGAGAGAGAGAGAGAGAGAGAGAGAGAGAGAGAGAGAGAGAGAGAGAGAGAGAGAGAGAGAGAGAGAGAGAGAGAGAGAGAGAGAGGGAGGGGAAAACTTGGCTTACCCACTACTACAAAAAAACCGATGTATTACAACAATGCAACATAAACACTAAACCAAGAACAACACTTCAACTTATAATTTCTCCTTTTTGCACCATTATTTTCCTCAGTATGATTTGGTTTGTGGTCGCTATTACTTGGGAGCGCTGTCATCATCCATGCAAATGGTTGGTTTGTTGATAGGGAATCTACTTTTCGGCATGCTGTCTGATAAGTAAGTTTGTCAGTTGAATTGTGTATGAACATAAGTTGCAAGTTATTCGAGCTCTAACTTGAAGATCTTTATTTAAAAATAATCATCGATATTCCAATCCTGTAACAACTTCATGTGTAATTTTCGTTCGTCAAAACAAACGCACGCACACACACACACACACACACACACACACACACACACACACACACACGCACACACACACATATACATACATATACATACACATACACACATACATAGTACTGAGTATACATACATACATACATACATACATACATACATACATACATACATACATGCATACATACATACATACATACATACATACATACATACATACATACATACATACATACATACATAGCATACATACATACATACATACATACATACATACATACGTACGTACGTACGTACGTACGTACGTACGTACGTACATACATACATACATACATACATACATACATACATACATACATACATACATACATACATACATACATACATACATACATACATACATACATACATACATACATACATACATACATACATACATACATACATACACACACACATACATACATACATATGCATACATACATACATACATACATACATACACACACACACACATACATACATACATACATACATACATACATACATACATACATACATACATACATACATACATACATACATACATACATACATACATACATACATACATACATACATACATACATACATACATACATACATACATACATACATACATACATACATACATACATTTGTAACTAAGGTAATGCCAACAAGCGATAGCTAGGTAAGCTTACTAGTCACGTTTTTAATACGGGTGTATATATTATTATTATGATTTCAGGATTGGTCGAATGAAGGCACTGATAATAGCCACCGTGTTAATGATAGTCAGTGGTACAGCATGTGCATTCTCTCCCAATATCATTGTTTACTGTATATGCAGAATTGGGGTTGGATGTGCTGAGATGGGAATGTTTCTGGCAGCCTATGTATTGGGTGAGGAAATTATCATTAAGTAGTACAATGTTATAACTTATAACTCAAACAGCTACAGGAAAGATAGGAAGTAACTGTAGTAAAACTATTGACCAATGAAGGACGTCGACAAATGGAGACACGTTAAGACTTTCGAAATGTTTATTACCCTAACCCTAACCTATAACCGGAAAGTTGGTTGGTTGGTTGGTTTAAAAATCAAAACAAGAAAATATGTACATTTTGACGATACTTTCACCATCACACTTTAACAGTCTGAATGCCTCAGAAATGACAATCAAAGTCCAGAAACTATGAACACACTTGTTTAAATAATTAAATGTCTCCGATTTCATAAAACGTTAATTTTCGTCCAGATACGTGTTTGTGGGGCCGCCATCTTGTCGTCATTGATTTCCTTTTAATCCACTATTTTGTTATCATTTCATAGGATTGCAGAATTATAGGGTCGGTTGGGTCACGAGGTACAGAACGCCATTGTTGCGATGATTGACATCTTAAGTTCATCACCTTACATTGATACCGAAGTATTTTACCTGGATATTGATAATAATCCCGAGAGAGGAGCTGTAGTTCTAGTAACACATTTGCTTGTAGATTTCTCTGATAGTTTGTTTTCCAAGCCTAGTAGTTACAATATGTCTATGAATGTTGTCAATCATCCAGGTATGAAGTTATTAATAACGAAGTAGTAAATGTTTTCTCATTTTGTACAACCCAACTACAAGGTACTGAACTGGTTGGACCCTCCAAGAGGTTGTATGCTGGAATAGTTATAGATTTTTTCTTCAGTTTTGGTTATATTTTAATGTCTGGTTTAGCTTATTTCATTCGATATTGGTGGATATTACAGCTCGTCATGACACTTCCCAGTGTCCTTTTCCTTAGTTACTGGTGGTAAGTAACAACTTAAATATCAGGCCTAATATTTAGGTATAAAAAAATAATGTTTCATAGTATAATCGAGATTTATTACACCAAACAGTTCTTACTTACACAAACTCGTCATTGGTCATGATCGAATGACATTACAACGAGTCAATTGCCTGAATCATTTCGATAAAAAATGACATAGATGTTAATTTACATTTTTCGACGGTTGATTGTATAAAAGGGATATTATGTCTAATTCTAATGCAAACGTTCTCTTGCTATCATCCATCCTTGACAGTGTTAATAATGTCTGTCTGTCTGTCTGTCTGTCTGTCTGTCTGTCTGTCTGTCTGTCTGTCTGTCTGTCTGTCTGTCTCCCCCCCCCCACACACACACACACTCTCTCTCTCTCTCTCTCTCTCTCTCTCTCTCTCTCTCTCTCTCTCTCTCTCTCTCTCTCTCTCTCTCTCTCTCTCTCTCTCTCTCTCTCTCTCTCTCTCTCTCTCTGATTTAACAACCCATTTGTGGCTTAATCTGTTTTTATTTCAAATGTTTAGGATCATCCCGGAATCTCCAAGATGGCTAATGTCTGTCGGCAAAACGGAGAAAGCCGAACAAATTATTCGTAAGTGTGCAAAGGTTAATAAGCGAACAGTCCCAGAGAGTGTATATGAAGAACTGCAGAAAGACAATTTGAAGAATGAAGAAATGGTGAGATTCTGAAATAAACTCAACAAACTTCAATGGAAAAATTATATACATTGTATCTGTGAACATCTTTATTGGTTGGTTTATATGTTTGTCTGAGACGGATTGTTTGTTTCCCTTAAACGTAAAATACAAGACTTATATTCCTAAAATTATTCATTTTACCGCGTTTGATAATTTGGTATCTAAATCGATCACCATCGCATGATCGTTTACAACGACCTTTTTACATTTTAATTTGTTTATTTTTCTGAAGAAGAAGAAGACGAAAGAGGATACAGGGAGTGTGACAGATATCTTTCGACTTCCAAATATGAGAAAGAAAACGTTGAGTTTATTTTGCATTTGGTGAGTTCAGACGATGTAATTGTACTTCAGACGATGTAACTATAGTTCAGACGATGTAACTATATCTAACCGAGTGATTACCTCTGCCAATGAGAGATGGACAGAGTACTAGTGTTATGTGTTTTCATCTTGGTTGTTATCTCAAAATCTCAAATGTTACAGATGATATTAAAAAACGTGTGGAAATCTTGCATGCGATAAAAAAAAACAATTGCCTAGGTTTTGGCTGAAATCCATGGTTACCATGCCAACCAAAATAATTGGAATTGAAAATTTGAACATTTTTGTCAAAATGACTCAAAATGGCATATAAATTACGGGTATCCATCACGATATTTTAGTGGATTTTGTTTTTAAAAACTTATGAAATTCTACCTGTTTGCCAATCTGTACCATAGAGAAACATCAGTTTCATATAATACTGTTTATATGAATGACATATTCAAAAGTCTTAGAGCGACCGTTGGTGGCTTTGCAAACATTGACAATGAAAGACAGTGTGAAATCGAAACTTGTGATGATGAGCTGTGGTGTGTTTGTTCAACGACGTTCTCTTCATTGATGCATGTTTTGTATTAAATTTGCTGACCATGTCTTTAACTATAAAACATTCTCCAGGGCTACAAATAGTATGGTTTACTACGGGTTGGCGCTCAACACATCCAGACTTGGCGGTGATGACTATCTCAATGCATTTATTTCTGGAGCTGTGGAGTTCCCTGCTCAGTTACTCAGTCTATATGCACCAGGAACTATACTTGGTCGTAGATGGTCTCTATGTAGCTTGTTGGTCGCTGGAGGGACTGCCTGTCTTCTGACATTATTTGCACCGTCTTGTAAGTATCAGTGTAAAAGTAAAAACTATGTATGTATGTATGTATGTATGTATGTATGTATGTATGTATGTATGTATGTATGTATGTATGTATGTATGTATGTATGTATGTATGTATGTATGTATGTATACTCAGTACTATGTATGTGTGTATGTATGTATGTATGTATGTATGTATGTGTATGTATATGTGTGTGTATGTATGTATGTATGTATGTATGTATGTATGTATGTATGTATGTATGTATGTATGTATGCACGTGTGCGTGGTGCGTGCGTGCGTGCGTGCACTGGATGGATGGATGGATTGATGTATGGATGTACATATGCATGTGCGTGTGTAGTTTGTAAGTTGTTGAATTGACTTGTCAGACGTCTGTTTCAATTTGTGGTCATAGGTGAGATGGAATGGATCGGAATATCTCTAGCAATGACTGGAAAACTATGTATTACGGCCTCGTACTCAGTAGTGTACCTTTTTACGGTAGAAATGTATCCTACTCCTTTACGGTTAGTTTCGATTTTATCTTTTACCTATCTTATAATGAATTTGTCTATAATGCAATATAAAAGCATTGTGTCATCAAGCGATTTTGATGCATTGTCTGAGAACTTTAGTGTCAATTTCACAACATCTGTAAAAATACAAAATACAGAAGAAGATTTTTTAAACACGACAGCATTTGTATGTAATTGCTAGGAAATGGTTATAAACTTGTCGTGAATTTAATACATTTATTGATTCATATTTTGTGTTATACGTTGTTATTGTTAACATTGTTGCCGTTTCTGATGATACGTCCCTGATACTACTACTTGCTTGTATCGTCATTTCTATTACTGCTGTTTTCCGAACCCCTTTCCCATTGTGAGTCATCCACAAAACTCTTGGCAAAACGCCGTCAGAGTAGCAATGTATGTATAACCTGATAACCCTGAGTAATCATTTTTTACAGTAATATATGTTTCACCCACTCTTTTTAACCCAGCACCATTGGTATAGGTTTGTGCTCCACCTTTGCTCGTTTTGGTGGGATCCTGGCTCCTCAGATGTTATTGATTGGTTCAATTTGGGAACCTTTACCAATTATCATATTCGGAGTATGCTCAATTCTGGCTGGATCACTGGCTTTGTGGCTACCGGAAACTAGGAATAGGAAATTACCAGAGACAATGCAGGAAGGAGAGAATTTCGGAAAGTACGAACTATAATCTGTTCTGTAATAACTGATAAGATAGTATTTATCATCATCATCATCATCATCATCATCATCATCATCATCATCATCATCATCATCATCATCATCATCATCATCATCATCATCATCATCATCATCATCATCATCATCATCATCATCATCATCATCATCATCATCATCATCATCATCATCATCATCATCATCATCATCATCATCATCATCATCATCATCATCAATCATTAATCTTTATTATTGACTTTATTTAATATCTATAAATTGTCTTCTTCACAATATTGAGGACAAGTTTAGTAATAATACCGTCGTTCTTCCTTTTCAGGAAATCAGTGTCTCGGAAATGTGACGTAGCAGTTGATATCATGCACACAGTGATAGAGGGAAGGAATGAGAATGGTACTGGTATGAAGATGGATTTATTAGAAAAGACGAGTTATCTGGACAAAGCTGTGCAAACAATTTACAACGAAGATGGTGTGGAAAATCCAGTGTCCAGTCGACTGTAACACTGTTCTGTGTGCATTGAAAGTTTTAGTGGTAGCATTGACAGTGATCTTTGGTAGTGGTAGTCTATGCAACGAAAATTAAAACAATTTTTCACTATAATTTTATAAATAGTCACACCGTAGAATATCGAAATCCTAAATTGCTTTATTAGTTTTGTTTGCTGTTTGTGTATTTATCCAAGATTTCAAATAATACTAGTATACTAGTAGTTACAAAATGCATGTATGCGTTAGGAGCACTGTGGCAAATTATCCACACTCTACACAATGTATCTATCTTAAGGGGAAACTGAATTTTAAGGGTCAGTAAATATACTTTGTAACACACACACACACACACACACACACACACACCCAACTAACTAACTAACCAACCAACCAACCAACCAACCAATCAATAATTTAATAAAATATACAAGGAATGTGTTGTCATTTGACTTCGTATCTGAAGCAATGTAATGTTTATCTTGTGAAAGATGTAGTTGTGTTCTCTTAGTAAAACTTCTAGATAATACCAAAGTCTGTCTTTGTCGATTTAGTCGATATAATTTTGTTCCATAGTGTATAGTGTAGGTTGGGGTTTCTACCCCCTTCGTCCCCACACACAAACACATCTGAAATACTAAAAAAAATAACTTTTGTTAACTTACAATGTAAACCTCTGAATAATCCATGTTGAATAAAATAAATGAATTGAATTGGATTGGTGTGTGTGTGTGTGTGTGTGTGTGTGTGTGTTGGGCCACATGGGGGCCAGGCTTTGTTAGTTATGTTTACGAAAAACAAAAACAAAACAAAACAAACAAACGAACGAACGAACAAAAAATATATATAAATACTGACAAACATGAACGACACTACATAGTCTTGCTGCTAGACGTTCGGGCTTTCTTACAACACGGATAAACGAACGAAGTTCGCAGTGAGAGCATCCTCGATAGCGATGTTCGGTCGTGTGTCGTATTGTATCGGAAGAACATCCGAGGTCTAGCAGCTAGACTAATCACTACAGTGACCATCATTTCACAAAGTAGAAAAGAAATTATTTGGTGGTCTAAATTTTGAACCCCCCCCCCCCCGCTCCGCTCTTCCGGCTGCCAAAATAATTCCCACAAGCCCCTGCGCGTCTTCCGTTTATCAAAATGGCGACTTACATGATGAAACTCCAGCAGACCGGGCTTCTGAAACATCGGACGCTGTATTGGAAGTACAGACTCTCTTCTTGGAAGCAAAGTGTAAAAAATGAAAGGTCTTGTGTTTTACAACGTAGATGCAAAAGTTCATGTAGCAGTAACAACATTTCACCAAATTTTACTGTTCGGACAGATTCATCTAGCCCGAAGCATGGTCCATCGTTGTGTAACATCACGAGTAGTGCAGGTAGAACTCTGTGTCGTTCAAATGTTTTGCGTCAGTTTGAATCTGCTAGGGCGATGCCGGCCTTAAGTAGTAAAATTTGGAAATGGGATGGATTCGGAAGTAGTGGTGGTAGTGATGGAAGTGCTAGCGGTGGGCAAGACGGCGGAGAGCAGAGTACAGGAGGCGGTGCCAATGATGATGATAACCGGGATAGTAGTTCTGGAGACGATAGCAGTGGCAGTGGCGGAGAGGGAGAAGATGGTGGTGACAGCAATAGCAATGGGAAAGGACGGTTTACTCCTCCAACTCCACCACCGATGACATCCCTGACTCCAATGACTGTCCCAGAGTCGTTCACTCCTGTGCCAATTATTGCTGTTAGTCGTAATCCACTTTTCCCGAAATTTATTAAAATGATTGAGGTGGGTGTTTCTATTGCCATTATTCTTATATGTACTTGTTGATAATTTTTATCATTTTACATTAGTTGAGCTGGTCTTACTCATCATTGTATTCGAGCTGTTCTTACTTTTACTTTTAGCATTGTATTCGAGCTGGTCTTACTTTTATCATTGTATTTTTAATCATTTGTTATATATTTTATTGTGAAACGGTTTGTTATTGTTTTGATGGAAGTCGCTATAGAAAAATAAAGTATTATTATTATTATTATTATTATTATTATTATTATTATTATAGACAGGCACAATACAATTATCCACGATCAAACAGTAGCACTTTGAAAACCCCATACTCCTACCTTTTGCAAGAGTGCAATTTCATAAAGAAAGATTGCTTTGTGAAAAGTTGAGATTGTCACAGTTTAATAATGGGTCAAGCTGAAAATGGAACAAGTTGATCTGACACAGCTTGAACCTGGCAAGTTTTGTACTACGACTCTTTTGCTACATTTTCTTGATTTTGTAACACAAGTTTTGGTTTGTTCAAGCTACACTTTGAGTAATCCAATTCTGATGTCAAAAATTGTTTTTGGAAAGCAAAGAAATTATAGATGGATTCCAAGGTGATATTTTTCTTTTTGACTTGTAATTGTCAGACATAAATTATTTTACCTTTATTTTACATCTGTATTTATACATTGATAGATTGCTGATAAGTCTTTGGTAGATCTGATCCGTAGGAAAGTTCAACTGGCACAGCCCTATGCTGGTGTCTTCCTTAAAAAGGATGACAGGTAGGTTCTAAAACTCCTCACACTCAGTCACATTGCCTTCTAGCACAAAACATAACAACAACAACAACAACAACAACAACAACAACAACAACAATGCGCTACACTACACGTACATGATGTTGAAAACACCATAGCTTGCATCAAGTAGACTTACACTGACTGCCATGAATATTAAAAGATGAGAAAATATGGTTTCCTATACAATTCGTGGATTGCCGAGCATTGATCATCATCATCAGTGTAAACAGTGAACAAATGCAGCTCATTTGGACACATCGCCTTTCATACAGTCACTAGTAAACATATGTATCTGGAGCTACCGATAAAATAAATCTCTCACAATGGTCAGCGTGACTATGAATTGATTATTTGTGGTTAAAAACAATAACATTATTGTTTGCAATATTATGTGATTAGTATTTATTATCACATTTCCATGATGCAACATTCAACATGGCAGGTTTGCAAGTTCCCTATTGGGGTGAACAAGAGTTCCAATTTGGTGTTTCTTGGCAATCAAGTGAAAAATATTTGATATGAAATCATGAAATGACTTTCCAGAACCCAAAGTTTATGAAAATACTTTTATCCCGGAAGTGGCATTGCCCTTTAAATATTTTGATTTGATATTGATGTATCTGTAGTGATAAAAATACATATTTTCTTTCAAATTCCAGCAATGAATCTGAAATAGTTGGCAACATGGAGGATATATATCCTATTGGTACATTTGTACAGATTCATGAATTACAGGACCTTGGTGACAAACTACGTATGATTGTTATGGGACATAGAAGGTAAGCCAGAATACTTGTAAAACATACTACTGAACATTATTTCAGGATTAATAGGTACTTTGTCAGCTTGGTAGTGTTAGTTTAGAAGAAAGGCATAAGAATATCTGCCAGCAATTTGGTTGTAAGATTGTAAATGTACAACACAAACTTCATCAAATTGTATCTGATAGCCATTCTCCTAGTTATGAATCCTGACATGAAACCAAAATCACATTCAAGTTTAGAACAAAACATATGGAAAACAGTCCTGTTATGAATTGTATAAAATTGAACCAGTAGTGTGTCTGTTATGACTAAGTTGTACGAGTAGTGTGTTTGTTATGTTAGTTGAACCAGTAGTATGTTTGTTATGTAACTTATTTTCATGTTGAACTCTGTTTTTGTGACTGTTTTACAAATTTTATTTCCATAGTTTACCATTTTTTTCTGTGTTTTCAGAAATTACTTTTACTATAGCCATACAATTCTTTTTATCGATCATCATGTCTTTTTCCAGACTTTTTAATCATGTATTGGCTCATTTTATTTTACCATTAATGGTCACCATTTTGAGTTGAAAATAAACCATTATTATTATATCATATTATATAATTAGTAACCATTTTCCATGAATAAAAGTCACAAATCTTGTCTTAAATTTACTGGTCAAAGTAAACTATAAAGATTCATGCCGCTGTAGATGAAAAGCAAACAATGCAGAAGGAAATTCAGTATTGAAAATGAAGGAGTTAACAGTCACTACATTGTTGTGAGT
>NC_135560.1:23071674-23109174 GCF_964340395.1 Glandiceps talaboti | reverse complement strand
AATGAAATGAACTGACTGGCCACCATGCAGACATCAAAACATTGGATAAATCTAGTTGCAGTATGTTAAATGGTTTATTTCATTTGGACAAAAATGGAGCAGGAAATTGGAATCTTGCTATCTTAAAATGTTGAATGTTCATTTTTACTTTGGTTTCTGTGTGTTGTATGAAACAAAGCCATTGAACGCTTACATGAAATGGTCTGTAACTTACCATCCCAAAGTAACTCTATTTTACTTTAGTTTTCTATTTCATTTTACCTTGTCAGGATAAAGTTGTACCTGAAGCTGTAAAAGAAGTGATTGATGAAGAAATGAATAAACTGGGTTTTCTAGATAATCATTCATCAGAATTTAGGTAAGTCATCATTTCAACAACTAAAAGTTATGAAACAGAATAACTATGTTCACATTGGTGTAAAAAAGAAAGTACAACCTATAATACCAAAGTAAAGCTTTTCCTGTATGTACTACAATCATTTATACACCCATATCAAGTGTAAAAGTATACTGTTTCATTTGCTAATTGACCACAGAAGGCCACATGCTAGGCTTGTAAATAAACCAATTGAAACAGTATAGTTTTACACTTGATATGAATGTTATAAATGAGTATAGCACATAGAGAAAGTGCTTAATTCTGTATTTTTTGTTTGAATGCATTCAATTAGGCTTGTGTATGGTATAATATAGATTTCTGTATGAATTTAAATCTTGAACTTTATCCATTTACAGTGTAACCAGAAATTATTTAGACTGGTTAACAACACTGCCATGGGGTGTATATAGTGAAGAAAATTTAGATCTGAAGAAAGCCAAAGATGTCCTTGAAGAGGATCATTATGGGATGGAGGATGTCAAAGATAGAATTCTGGTAGGTTAAGATCATTATGGGATGGAGGGTGTCAAAGATAGAATTCTGGTAGGTTAAGATCATTATGGGATGGAGGACGGCAAAGATAGAATTCTGGTATGTTAAGATCATTATGGGATGGAGGGCGTCAAAGATAGAATTCTGGTAGGTTAAGATCATTATGGGATGGAGGACGTCAAAGATAGAATTCTGGGATGTTCAGATCATTATGAGATGGAGGGCGTCAAAGATAGAATTGTGGTAGGTTAAGATCATTATGGGATGGAGGACGTCAAAGATAGAATTCTGGGATGTTCAGATCATTATGAGATGGAGGGCGTCAAAGATAGAATTGTGGTAGGTTAAGATCATTATGGGATGGAGGACGTCAAAGATAGAATTCTGGGATGTTCAGATCATTATGAGATGGAGGGCGTCAAAGATAGAATTCTGGTAGGTTAAGATCATTATGGGATGGAGGACGTCAAAGATAGAATTCTGGGATGTTCAGATCATTATGAGATGGAGGGCGTCAAAGATAGAATTCTGGTAGGTTAAGATCATTATGGGATTGAGGACGTCAAAAACAGAATTGTGGTAGGTTTCTGGTAGCTATCCGTTAGATTCTTTACTGGGACTTCTGTCTTCTGTTCAAGCTGCAATAGCATTAACATAACTTGATGTTTTGAGACATTTTGTATAATTTAGATATATGCACAGTGGAAATCAAATCTTAGAATTTTAATGTTACTTTGTTTATGAAACTCAACCCGTTTAAGATCAACTAGGTAATTTGTGTGAGTGAGATGATCATTTATTTATTTACAGGATATCTATAAACACATGATATATAAAATGCATTTTGATGTTTTTAGAAGATTTCATCTGATTATTTCAGGAATTTATTGCTGTTAGCCAGCTAAAAGGTTCAACTCAAGGAAAAATCTTATGTTTTTATGGACCACCGGGTGTTGGTAAAACCAGCATAGCAAAATCTATAGCAAGGGCATTAAGTAGAGAGGTAAGGAAACATTACTATTTATACCAAGCTGAGTAGTCTGGGGAGAACTATTATGATGTGTTCTGTCCATCAGTGTGTTCTTCTGTCCATTCTTCTGTCCATCAGTGTGTTCTTCTGTCCATCAGTGCATTCTGTCCATCAGTGCATTCTGGCCATCAGTGTGTTCTGTCCACCAGTACATTCTGTCCATCAGTGCATTCTGTCCATCAGTGTGTTCTGTCTATCAGTGTATTCTGTCCATCAGTGTATTCTGTCCATCAGTGTATTCTGGCCATCAGTGTATTCTGTCCATCAGTACATTCTGTCCATCAGTACATTCTGTCCATCAGTGCATTCTGTCCATCAGTGCATTCTGTCCATCAGTGTATTCTGTCCATCAGTGTATTCTGTCCATCAGTGTATTCTGGCCAAAAGTACATTCTGTCCATCAGTACATTCTGTCCATCAGTACATTCTGTCCTTCAGTGCATTCTGTCCATCAGTGTGTTCTGTCCATCAGTGTGTTCTGTCCATCAGTGCATTCTGTCCATCAGTGTGTTCTGTCCATCAGTGTGTTCTGTCCATCAGTGCATTCTGTTCATCAGTGCATTCTGTCCATCAGTGTATTCTGTCCATCAGTGTATTCTGTCCATCAGTGTATTCTGTCCATCAGTACATTCTGTCCATCAGTGCATTCTGTCCATCAGTGTGTTCTGTCCATCAGTGTGTTCTGTCCATCAGTGTATTCTGTCCATCAGTACATTCTGTCCATCAGTGCATTCTGTTCATCAGTGTGTTCTGTCCATCAGTGTGTTCTGTCCATCAGTGCATTCTGTCCATCAGTGCATTCTGTCCATACATTCATCCATCCATCCATCCATCCATCCATCCATCTGTCCATCCATCCATCCATCCATCCATCCATCCATCCATCCATCCATCCATCCATCCATCTATCCATCCATCCATCCATCCATCTGTCCATCCATCCATCTGTCCATACATTCATGCATCCGTCCTTCTGTCTGTAAAATGTCATTTCTCAGACATATAATATCCAATTTCATATAAACCTTGTACAAAGGTGACATATCTTATGGGACATATGCGTATCACTTAGTGTTCAAAGTATGTATACAAATACTGTAACAGAAACCGTATTTGCTTTTAAATTAGTACTTGTGCTAATTTTGGGGGAATCTCTGTGACAGACTGGGGAAATTAGGTAAAACTTGCATAGATTTCAATACTTGGTACCATGATATTTATAGGGAATCCCCACTGTTAAAATAGTCTGGTGAACTTGAACAGATTTTACCTACTTGCTATAATAAAAACACTCAGAGGTTATATATGAAATATTGAAACTGATCTGCTTCTTCTTCTTCTGCTTGATACTGTGTTCAACACCTTGTGTCTTCTTCTGCTTGATACTGTGTTCAACACCTTGTAGTTATGATGCATAAGTTCATATGAAATGACTCTTCTTGTTTCCCTTCAGTATTTTAGATTCAGTGTTGGGGGTATGACAGATGTAGCTGAAATTAAAGGACACAGGTAAGTCACTTTGACTGTGGTTAACTTCTCCTTGCTGTGTGGTTAAGTGTGTGTACGCATTACAATTATTCATCCACAGGTAAGTCACTTTGACTGTGGTTAACTTCTCCTTGCTGTGTGGTTAAGTGTGTGTATGCATTACAATTATTCATCCACAGGTAAGTCACTTTGACTGTGGTTAACTTCTCCTTGTTGTGTGGTAAAGTGTGTGTACACATTACAATTATTCATCCACAGTAATTTAGTATAAAAACAGTTTGAATCTTTGATCACTTTTCTACCTCAATGATTTTTGAAGAGGTTGGAGCCATAACAAATATATATTATCCTGGTAGTTGAGCCTTCAGGTTTCTATTAAAGACAGACACAAACTTAATGTAAAACTTTTGTCGTAACATGTTGATACAACAGTGATACTGATAGGCTATTGAATGGACAATGGTTTAATTATAGTCTCAGTAGGGAGGCATCTCTGAAAACCCATTTATTTAGAGTTCCATGAAGTTGCAGTGCTGTTTTGGGACTTCCACTGTTTACACTACATGTATGTTGATCACAGGGTGATTACAATTGCACAACAGATGAACTGGTATCACCCACTTGTGTATATCTACCACATTGAAGAACAATAGATTTAGTTTGCGTCTATCTTAGTAAAAACCAAAGGCTGGATTACCAGTGTTGTATGTGAGCAAAGTAAAGGCACGTGAATTACCAATAGAACATCAACATGAATATAATATACAATTTGATTGAATTGAAAGAAGAAACTGAATAACCTGACTATTGTCATAATGCTACTACTACGATGATGACAGCTGTGACGATGACTACAACTACAACTATGACTATATAATAATAATATCAGGTAAAACTGACATTACATGTCAAGTTGTCTCTCACTTGTAGACCATTGGACCGAATGGTTAAAAGTTATCATCACACAGTAGATAATCATTGGAAATATAACCACTTTATTTGTGTATAATTGGATTCTTGTCATCCACGTAGTTCCAATTTCACCCTTTGATACACAACAACATCATATGAACTCCTAAATGTGACAATGCTGTTTGATTATCTCTGTAGGAGAACTTACGTTGGTGCAATGCCGGGTAAAATGATACAGTGTTTAAAGAAAACCAAAACTGAAAATCCATTGGTTCTAATAGACGAGGTAAGTTAAGGAAAATCTCAGTCTTCCTCACATTTCAACTGTCCCATTGTTTGTCAGCTAGTGGATTGACTTTCCTGAGATGTACTGAAATTTCAACTTGATTTAATGTTTCAATGTTGATAAAGTAATGTATACAGCTGGGCTTACATCAATATCACAGGAGATAGTGAGTGAATATATACATGTACATGTAGAACAGAAATCTTTGCCGTAATTCTTGTATGCATAATTGCACTCATTACATGCATGTAAATTACAACTGCCGACATCAGACCGTGGACGACCAGAACCTGTTACAAACAGGGGAAGCAAACAAATGAATTAATAACACTTTGTTCAGCATGTTGGAACAACAGAGATTTGTATTACACACCATGGTTTGATAAGAACAAGTATATGGCCTCTTTATGTGTACATGAAGTACCAGGGGAACTGGAAATTTGTGAATGTGAATTATTATCTAAAGTGGCCATAAAAGGGTTCTTATCAAATGATGGCGTGTCTCTGTACTTCCAACATGCCGTGTCAAGTGTTATGTTTCACTTTTTCACCTTTTTTTTGATAGGTTGACAAGATAGGAAGAGGTTACCAAGGTGATCCATCATCTGCACTGTTAGAACTGTTAGATCCTGAACAGAATGCTAATTTCTTAGATCACTACCTAGATGTACCAACTGATCTCTCTAAGGTAATGTCAAACAACAGTTTTAAAGGAGAGACGAGAGTATAAAAGTTAGGTATTAAGCAAAGGTTAGGATTTGCAGAGTAACTTCAATACTCTGTTAGCCAGGTATGAAAAGACAAAAGATTGTATACTGTGACCACTATGAGTGCTATTCAGAAGCAACAAAGTGAGGGCCACAATAGTGGAATATTGTGGACCTCCTTGAAAAATGATCATTTCGTAGTGTTTCAAGGTCAGGGTTGATGGTATTCAGAGTAAGTCTGAATAACTCTATTTGTTGGGTTTAAGATTATGCAATTTTCAAAACTTTTTAAATTTATTTTATGTTTTATTTAGTACTTCATATGCAAATATACTGTCATATGGCTGGTATCAATATGACCAGTGTTTTAGTGTCCATTTTCCCTAGTCTGGGGCACAGCTCGTGACACTTCTGTTAAAAAATGGCTATAATGTGAATAACAGAAATCTAGCATATGGTTTATGTAAACATATATACAATGTGTATAAAGTTCATCTTAGATTGAGAACCAGATTCAGATATTGTCTAATATACATAAAATTATAATGACACTAAACAAAAGCAGACTTGAAATATTAACATGTTATTTTGTCCATACAGGTTTTGTTTATATGTACAGCCAATATCACAGACACAATTCCAGAACCACTCAGAGATCGTATGGAAATGATTGATGTCTCCGGATATGTACCAGAAGAAAAAGTGAATATAGCACAGGTTAGTACAACAACCACCAGATATTGTTAGTACATTTTTGGGGTGTGAAAATATCTTGTTTTTAATAGTGCAAAGGTCAGCAGAATGTCAGCATCAGAAAATGCAAGTATTCATCCATATGTGAAAGCCAACTTTCGTCTTTCATTCCAAGTATTGTAGTCAGAATTCCTTGAATCAAGATGCCAAAAGATGTTGTGCCAACCTTTTCATCAGCTCTTGTCTTTTGATTTGATCCAAGTGTCAGAATGTTTTGCCAACATAAATGTTAAATGACAGATTTTATTTGTTATACTTTATAACCAAATAAATTTTTTTACAGAAATATTTAGTACCTCAAGCTCGTCAGGGGACTGGTATAAATGACGAACAATTAGTGATCACTGATGATGCAATGAATGTATTGATCAAATCCTACTGTAGAGAAAGTGGTGTGAGGAACCTTCAAAAACACATTGACAAAGTGAGTTATCTTGACATAGAGGGTAGTATTTAGTCCTACTGTAGGGAAAGTGGTGTGAGGAACACATTGACAAAGTGAGTTGTAATTCATATTGTGAGAGATGTTTAGTGCTATGCTAATGTACATGGAAATTGAACATACAGTCTCTGAGATTGCTAGCGAATTCAAAGCTGGCAGATATTATCTGTGTGTTTGCTGTCACTTTGTAGTAATTGAGTAAGAAATAAATTCGCTATTTTCTTGGTATCATTTGACACAAAGGGGATACAGGATAGCATGGAATGCCTTGATGTCATTTGACACAGCTGACTATAGGATAACAGTGAATGCCATGATGTCACATGACACAGCTGAGTATAGGAAAAGCATGGAATGCCTTGATGACATTGTAGATGAATTTATTATAGGTTAGAATTACATACAATTCTCCTTATAACATATTTTTATCTTGCTTCCAGATTTATCGTAAAGCTGCTTATAAAATAGTCAATGGTGAAAATGACAAGATAGATGTATTACCAGACAATCTACAAGATTTCGTCGGCAAGCCAATATTCACAACTGATAGAATGTATGAAATTACACCCCCTGGAGTTGTTATGGGTCTAGCATGGACATCCATGGGTAAGTTTAGGTCTTACACCCCCTGGTGTTGTTATGGGTCTAGCATGGACATCCATGGGTAAGTTTAGGTCTTACACCCCCTGGTGTTGTTATGGGTCTAGCATGGACATCCATTGGTAAGTTTAGGTCTTACACCCCCTGGTGTTGTTATGGGTATAGCATGGACATCCATTGGTAAGTTTAGGTCTTACACCCCCTGGTGTTGTTATGGGTATAGCATGGACATCCATGGGTAGGTTTAGGTCTTACACCCCCTGGTGTTGTCATGGGTCGAGCATGAACGTCTATGAGTAATTATTCAATTCAATTCAATAACATTATTATCTGTATAAAAATGCAGGAATTTGTCTTTAGGCTCAAAATACAATTCACAAAACAATTTACACAAGTACAGTATACATTCTGTGAGTTTAAAATGGTCTTTACAATGAGTTTAAAATTGACACAGCTGTTGGAACGAACAATTTTTTTGAAGAGGTTTTTTCCTTGCAAGAGGCATTCTGTTCCAGATGGGAGCTTATCAAAAGAGTTATGTAAGGGATGCATATGATCATTGACAATTTTCTGAGCTTTCCTGTTAACTGTTGTATGATAGTGACATGCTGAATGTAGTTTGATGACAGCCAATGATCCTTTCTGCTGTGTTTACAATTTGACATATGTTACACCCCCTGGTTTAATGTCAGCTGATCATTTGGCATGTTTAGGTTGTTGCATTACATGTTACTTGATTCAATAGATAACACAATTCAACAACTGAACACTGTAGGGTTGTAATGGAGGCGAGAGTCTTCATTCACTCCTTAATTACAATCTTTACAGTACATATACCATAAATACAACATTCCCCTGTAACTATCTGTTGGTGTTTATCATTAGGAGGATCTACCCTGTACATAGAAACAGTCATCAAGAAATTTGATGAGGAAGCCAAAGATGGATCTGTAGAACTAACAGGTCAGCTAGGAGATGTGATGAAAGAAAGTGCTCACATAGCTTACACATTCTCCAAGTCTTTTCTTCTCAACAACGATCCAGATAACAAGTTCTTCAATAAAAATCATATACATCTGCATGTACCAGAGGTGAGTTAAAGGTTAAAGGTCATGATTAGATAGTCCATAGGTAATGTAAGATGTATGGTCAATGTGAATGCAGTTATAGAATTGCACTTGTCTAGATTAAATAACCATAGCAACAGGAAAGGGTGTGATCACTGAGTAGAAGAGTAGTGTCTGCCTGGACACATGTATGCAAACACACACACACACACATGCATGCATGCACGTACATACACACACACATACACACATACATACATACATACATACATACATACATACATACATACATACACACATACATACATACATACATACATACATACATACATACATACATACATACGTATGTAAGATGATAGCAAGTAACCAATATGGGTGTACTATAGAGGCAGAAATATGTCAGTACTGGAGCAATGGGGCGAGAATTTCAGAATACATAGAGAAGGAAACTCAACAAAGTTTGATAAAGTTTATAGTTTGTAATGCATTTCAGTTCATCTAAAGTAGGGAACCTCACTATTGTGTGTTAGGAACTTATAACGATAATATTAACTACAACACAGCATTTGAGTTAATTGTCTTTTTGTTATAGGGAGCTACACCAAAGGATGGTCCTAGTGCTGGATGTACCATAGTAACAGCTCTACTCTCATTGGCTAAGAACCAACCAATCAGACAGAATGTAGCAATGACAGGAGAGGTGTCATTGACTGGCAAGATTTTACCGGTTGGAGGAATTAAAGAGAAAACTATTGCTGTAAGTAGATAGCTGATATAGTGATAGCATTTTACTTTGACTTTAAACAGTTTGTAGCATGGCAAGACAACCCAGTGGATATTCTACACAATTTAATGACATCAACGTTCTGTATATTATGGATTGTTGTCGAACAACAAATGTACATTATTTCAATTCAGTGGCCAGTGAGTTATTCTACTTGTTTTCCCCTAGTTCTGAGGTGTGAACAACAAATGTAAAATGTACACTGTTTCAATTCAGTAGGATCATTCTACTTGTCTTGATGTAGTTCTGATGAGGTGTAGCAGTTATATACATGAAAACAAAATAACATTGAAGTTGGATAAAATACTTTTCTGAAATTCATAGCATACAAGTTTGATCATATAATAAAGTATAGAACTAGTCAGTATGACTATTATGTTCTTTTGGTTCCAATATTCATACAACAAAAAAAACAATAACACAAAACATATGAAAGTTTGAGGTGTTTACAACAGTATAGTATTACAGTCTGTATAACAGTAGGCTGTCCTTCACTTCATTAGGCTCAATATCATTGGGTTGACGGTGGCCGAGTGGTTAAACCACTTGCCTCTTACCACTGCAGTCGGGGTTCGAACCCATTCAAGGTTCAATTAAATCAAGTTTACCACGCTGTAAGTAAGAAGAGTGTCGTTCAGTTTGACTCTACCAAACAACGCAGGTTTTCCCCAGGTACTTCCCCGGGTACACTGAACCCATGAGGGATGGCCCTCACTGGACGTCTTGGGAGACAAGTATTTATACAATGTATGCTTAAAGAACTATCCAGTATAAATAAAGATTATTATTATTATTATTATTATTATTATGGTATTATTATTATAGTATTACAGTCTGTATAATAGTATGATGTTCTTTCCTTCCTTTCGTTAGGCTCGTCGTGTCGGTGTGGATTGTATTCTTCTGCCCAGCGAGAACAAAAAAGACTATTCAGATTTACCAGCATTTATTACTGAAGGTCTTGAAGTACATTTTGTTAATCATTATACAGATATTTATAACATTGTTTTCTCATAACCAAAGTGTAGTACTGTACCCATAATACTTTGCTAGGTTTTTACTTCATATTGAGAGAGTCTACTTCACACTCTTTATCAACATCTGATATGAATTTTACTTGAAGATATAAATATTTTATAGGTCATGACACGGTCACGGGTATATGAGAACGGTTTTGCCATGGTATTTTTGGGTTGTTTGCATGAAAAATTGAATACACAAGAGCAACACCTCCATTAAAATCAACACTTGCATTAAAATCAACACTGAACTATACTGGTATTGTTATTTATATTGAGGAATAAAAAAAGGTAGATGAAATTCGAGTCATGCAATGCCTATGTGAAGGAGTTTTCACATATTTTTCTTCCAAAGAAGTGTCTTGATTTGTAAAGTTTCAAGCAGTTGTGTTTTTGTACTTTTTTTTCATTTAGATATTGCAATGTATTTTTCCCATGTAGACAATAGAAAATACTGGTATTGTTATTTATGGTTTCATTGTATAGTAGCTATAGGAAAAATATTAAAGATAGACACAAAATAAAACTATTGTTGTTGCCTGTCCCTCACTACCCAAACTACCCTCACAACCCTGGTATTTTCTGCACAATATTGCGCGCAATACTGCTGGCTTGGTGTCTCACGTATTAGATCTATTCTGAAGTATTGGATTATTTGTTTTCGAGCCAAGCCATATATTGCAAGGGATTATGTTCCGTACTAAATAATCAATTGACAAACATGCACGAATTTCCCGCCGTATTTGCATTTGTATGATTGTGTTGGTATTGGTTTATTTCAGAAACATGCATATCGATTTTCACACTACGTAATAAACATTAGCAAGTTCCTTCTGTGAATCACTGCAAAAAACATCCCCTTATTTCCGAAATCCAGGAGGTTTTACTTTCAAGGACACCTAATGCGTATATTGTTTGCCCTAATGTTTAATATGGTGATCTGAAACAGTACCCATTTTTTACGATTCCTCGGACATAGATGGCCAACGAAAAACATCCCCGTGAAATTTCTAACAAGTATGCATACCCTTGCCTCCTTCGTCTGAGACTGCAACCACCGGGGGTACATCACGTCGTACCTCAGGCCACTAAATATTTAGTGGTCTGAGATAGTACCTATAACTCAGAATTTTGCATTCCAACAATGTGTAAGACTAAATTAAAAAATTATGGGTTATGTCCTTTACGAGAGGCATTTAGGTTAAATCTGGTATATACTATCAGTGTCTATTTTATTTTATGTAGGAATTTGCGCGAGTACAAAACATTGCGACATCTAATATAATCACTCTGAGACAGGTTTGGTAGTAAATGCCAACTGCCACTCTCTTCAGAAAGATCTTGTTAAGTCCCTGGTTACACCAATTTGGGAAGTGAAGACTAATTTAAAGGTACACGTACAAGTGGTGTACGGCCAAAGTTCAAACTTTCTAATCAAGTATACGATAGCTGCCTACAAAGCTTACAATCTAGTCCTAGGTACTCTTCATGGGAAATTTCTAGTCAAAATGTTACCCATGATGTCGAATCATCTCTTTACTCCGTCTAAATCATTGAGAAATCATGAACCAAAAGTTGTTCATGCTAGTGAATAAACCCCTACCTGTTAGAATATAAATGTAAACAGTGTATAAGTAGCATCCTGAGCTGATAAATATACCATATTTGGACATTATGTAACTGCCCTCAATAAACACTAACCTATCATTGGGTAGAATTCTGTGATCACCATATTTGGACATTATGTAACTGTTTTAAATAAGTTAACAGTTTTAGTCTCTGATTTTATAGACCCATTACAGTTTGCTTATCGTAAGAACAGGGGCATAGAGGATGCGATGTTACATGTTTTAAATAATGTATTCTCATTTAGAAAAACCTGGAAGTTCAATCAGATTAATGTTCTTCGACTTTTCAAGTGCTTTTAACACTATACAGCCTCATCTTATTGTTCAGAAACTTTTAGCAATGAACTTGTCACCTTCAACTGTACATTGGATTTTTAATTACCTTACTAATAGGCCACAGATGGTGTCTTTAAATGGTAAAAAATCTGACGTAGCGTATACTAATACAGGTGCGCCCCAGGGCACTGTTTTAGCACCCTTCCTTTTCACACTGTATACTGCCAGCTGCCGGAATTCTGACATCTCGTGTCCATTGGTCAAATTTGCAGATGATACAGCAATGGTTGGGAAGATCAGCAATGATGATGATTCGATTTATTTAGATGAGATTGAGAGATTTACTGACTGGTGTAATGATAATTATCTGTATCTTAATGTTTTAAAGACCAAAGAGCTCTGTATTGATTTTAGAAAAGTTCAGCGTGACCCAGCACCTGTCCATATCAGAGACTCAATAGTAGACCGAGTGAACGAATATAAATACCTGGGTATCAAGCTTGATAGTAAACTAAAATGGGTTGAGAATACCAACTTCATTATTAAGAAAGCTAACACTCGTCTGTACTGCCTAAGGAAACTAAGATCATTTGGTGTTAGTCACGATCTTTTAGGGGTGTTTTTTAATGCAGTTGTTTGCAGTGCTTTCACCTTTGGCATTGTTTGTTGGGGAGGTAATCTGTCCCAACATGAGATGGGAAGACTAAACAAGATTATCAAAAAGGGTAGCCAAATTATCGGTAAACAAAGTGAAAATATAGATTATATCTATAACAAACGCATAATGTCAAAGGCTCACAGTGTTCTGAAAGACCCTTCCCATCCACTTTATGCAGAATTCTACGACCGTCGTATTTCAAGGAGTGGTAGATACCGTGCTCCAGCAGCTAAAACCAATCGTTTTAAATCGTCTTTCGTCCCATCCGCTATCTCAGTTCTTAATAGCAATCATTGTCGCTCTTTTTAGTACTGTGCTGTTGTTTTTAGTATGTTGTGTAATATATGTAATGCTATCTTTTGTATTGCTTTTATTTTTGTTTTACCTGCAAGAACTGTCGTTTTAATTTCCCCTCGTGGGATGAATAAAGTAATTCTGATTCTGGTTCTGATTCTGATTCCCTCAATAAACACTAACCTATCATTGGGTAGAATTCTGTAATCACCATATTTGGACATTATGTAACTGCCCTCAATAAACACTAACTTATCATTGGGCAGAATTCTGTGATCACCATATTTGGACATTATGTAACTGCCCTCAATAAACACTAACCTATCATTGGGTAGAATTCTGTGATCACCATATTTGGACATTATGTAACTGCCCTCAATAAACACTAATCTATCATTGGGTAGAATTCTGTGAACACCATATTTGGACATTATGTAACTGCCCTCAATAAACACTAACCTATCATTGGGTAGAATTCTGTGATCACCATATTTGGACATTATGTAACTGCCCTCAATAAACACTAATCTATCATTGGGTAGAATTCTGTGAACACCATATTTGGACATTATGTAACTGCCCTCAATAAACACTAACCTATCATTGGGTAGAATTCTGTGATCACCATATTTGGACATTATGTAACTGCCCTCAATAAACACTAACTTATCATTGGGCAGAATTCTGTGATTACCATATTTGGACATTATGTAACTGCCCCTAATAAACACTAACTTATCATTGGGTAGAATTCTGTGATTACCATATTTAGACATTATGTAACTGCCCCTAATAAACACTAACTTATCATTGGGTAGAATTCTGTGATTACCATATTTAGACATTATGTAACTGCCCCTAATAAACACTAACTTATCATTGGGTAGAATTCTGTGATCACCATATTTGGACATTATGTAACTGCCCCCAATAAACACTAACTTATCATTGGGCAGAATTCTGTGATTACCATATTTGGACATTAAGTAAATGCCCCCAATAAACACTAACTTATCATTGGGTAGAATTCTGTGATCACCATATTTGGACATTAAGTAACTGCCCCCAATAAACACTAACTTATCATTGGGCAGAATTCTGTGATTACCATATTTGGACATTAAGTAACTGCCCCTAATAAACACTAACTTATCATTGGGTAGAATTCTGTGATTACCACATTTGGACATTAAGTAAATGCCCCCAATAAACACTAACTTATCATTGGGTAGAATTCTGTGATTACCATATTTGGACATTAAGTAAATGCCCCCAATAAACACTAACTTATCATTGGGTAGAATTCTGTGATTACCATATTTGGACATTATGTAACTGCCCCTAATAAACACTAACTTATCATTGGGCAGAATTCTGTGATTACCATATTTGGACATTAAGTAAATGCCCCCAATAAACACTAACTTATCATTGGGTAGAATTCTGTGATCACCATATTTGGACATTATGTAACTGCCCCCAATAAACACACTTATCATTGGGCAGAATTCTGTGATTACCATATTTGGACATTAAGTAACTGCCCCCAATAAACACTAACTTATCATTGGGCAGAATTCTGTAATTAACAAAGACTTGATGTGTGGTGGCTTTGGTTGAATTTGAAATTTCATCTCAGGCCCTCATTGAGCTAGACGTAAAGAGAGATGTTGAGATTTGATGCAATGGATAGCACTTGACTAGGAAATTTCTTGCTGCCTTGGATGTCTTTCTGTGTTTGTCTCTGCATAGCTCTTTCTTCTTGTGTATCTTAACTGTCCAAGGTTTATAGCAATTTGGATGAAGGTCGAAGGAAGCAATATATATACGCCAAAAGAAGTCCAACCTAATCATAATCTACACATTGAGATCTCAGCTGTATCACTCAAAAACCTGTTACAAAACCCCGCTATATTACACCCTGAGACATCAGTGAAAATTTAAGATTCACATCCAAACACTGTTTGACTCTCTGAACAAAAAGGTTCAATTGTAATGAACCCAGAGTCCATGAACTTCCAATCTCATTTCAGATTTCATATTCCTATTTTCCTTTATTTCTTCAAATTCAAATCAACACAATAGCAACAACACATATTTCATATCAATTATTTATGATGTTTATTTCTCACCAGCGGTAATATTTTCTGTAGGCCTGAGAGTGCAGTTATATTTATATTTATATACACTGGAAACACTAAATTATTCTAAAGATAATATAAAATTTTGACAACACTGTAAAATGCTTATTTGTTGTAATGAAAAGTTTTATAGAAAATATGTATGAGTATATCTAAGAACAGCAGATTTGATATACATGAAATCAAACATACAGGAATATCAAAACAGCAAACTTGATATGCCACCATTATCCTGTTTTCCCAACTTGTAGTTTTTTGTGTACAAACAACTACTCCCCGGGTAGGAAGATTTTAAGCCAAACCAGTTAACTTGATATGCCACCCTAAGCCACATCAAACATATTAAATCCAATAAGGGAAATGTATCTTACAACCAATACCAATGCCAGTAAAACCTTATGGTGCACTCGAAAAAAGAGGGAAAGCCAGTGTGACTATGGTGTTACAAGTTGTTAGTTACGGTGTCTATGAAAGATACTGTGAAAAAGATACTGAGACATGGGGTGTTACAAGTTGTTAGCTACGGTGTCTATGAAAGATACTGTGACATTGGTGTCACAAGTTGTTAGTTACAGTGTCTATGAAAGGTACTGTGACATGGGGTGTTACAAGTTGTTAGTTATGGTGTCTATGAAAGGTACTGTGACATGGGGTGTTACAAGTTGTTAGTTACAGTGTCTATGAAAGGTACTTTGACATGGAGTGTTACAAGTTGTTAGTTACGGTGTCTATGAAAAATACTGTGACATTGGTGTTACAAGTTGTTAGTTAGTGTCTATGAAAGATACTTTGACATGGGGTATTACAAGTTGTTAGTTAGTGTCTATGAACCCTATTTACAATGGAATTCAGTAGGGTTGCTAGATATACAACAGCATTATTACTGACAGACATGTTTGATACAACTAGGGAAAATATGCTATCAGCTAAGTACTACTGAGGAAACCAAGCTTTCAATTTACTAGGATTGAAATAAACTATTATTGTTTGATGTGGTAGATTACACAAGCGGGTGATAGCAAATACCTTGGTAAGGACAGGGCAGCCTTACTTCACTCTATATTTCTTGTGACCCAACACACCCTACATTTCTGGTAAATATTTTTTAAAACCAGTGCTCTCTACGCAGGATTAGAAAAACGCACAGTGTCAGATTTTCAGATGACAACCCCTCAAGTGCATATCTGAGCAATATATATCATTTATTGGTGAAATTAGGGAAATTTTACTTATGGTTCAAAGTTTCCTTCTGACTTTTAATTGTATATTTTTATTTCATTCACACTGTTAAAGTACAAATATAACATCAACTATTTGTACACAGACTTTTTGATAATTTTTATTTTTTTTAATTGACCCATCATTTTAAAAGGTGTGATGAGGACAAAATGGACACCTAATGTCATTCTGTGGATATAATCACCCTGTAATCAAGACAGTGTAAATACTGACTAGGGTTGAATGTACTACCACTTAAGGAAAACTTACTTTCAGAAACATCGCCCTCCTGTGAGTGTAATCATCTACATGTAACAATAACAGTTTATTTTGTGTCTATCTTAATTAGGTGATAGCTTGCTTTCCATAGTAGTAATATTGGCAGTTTACAGTCACACAGATAGTGAATAGTTTTATGACAATATTTTACCAAGTACCAGTAGGTCTTGAAATTTCAGTAAGGTATGCGTAGTCTTGGCAGTCTTCTGAAAATAATTGCATAAACCAAACTAAAAATTTTTAAGAGACCAGCTTAAGATGTAAAGAAAATTTTCCACAATTATTATAATAGCATATGACTGTTGTTGAAATATATTTTATTCAAATTAATTTAACTACAAAAGTCCCCAACAGATGCAATCAACACATTTATACATGCAACCTTCATAAAATTTGTAATCAAGATGTGAGACATATTTCGGCACAGTTCAGTCTCTTTACTTGAATGATTTGATACATGGGTAAATGATAGAGATTCTTTCCTACTAATACATGAGATGATCTTCAATAGTCCCATGTAAAAATGAAGTATTTACAATATCTATCATGTCCATCTGGAAGAAAATTTTCAGCCACACTAAGTTAGGGTTACGTCAATACCCACACTAAGTTAGGGTTACATCAAAACCCACACTAAGTTAGAGGGTTACGTCAAAACCCACACTAAGTTAGTGTTACGTCAAAACCCACACTAAGTTAGGGTTACATCAAAACCCACACTAAGTTAGAGGGTTACGTCAAAACCCACTCTAAGTTAGGGTTACGTCAATACCCACACTAAGTTAGGGTTACATCAAAACCCACACTAAGTTAGGGTTTACGTCAAAACCCACACTAAGTTAGAGGGTTACGTCAAAACCCACACTAAGTTAGGGTTACGTCAATACCCACACTAAGTTAGGGTTACATCAAAACCCACACTAAGTTAGGGTTTACGTCAAAACCCACACTAAGTTAGGGTTACATCAAAACCCACACTAAGTTGAGGTTACGTCAAAACGTCCATAAAAGTAGACTTGATACAATATGTGGGAGTGATTTTATGCCATCAGTTGCCTACAGAACATAAAACGATGTATAGAACACACTGCTTGATAGCATTGCTAACACTGTAGCTTCATAGATGGGTTGTTGTTCCTCTACAAGTTGCCAATTTTCATTTATTTCTAGTTCTATACTAAAGTTTAACGATAAAGATTATGAATGGGGCATCTAGGGTTTTCTTCAAAATCTATTCTTTCACAAAAAACTTCTAGGAAGTCATTATAATTTATAGTATTTGACAAAATCTCAAGCCAACTCTTTGAAAACTTTGCAGCTGTAGTGTTTGACAAAATCTGAGATTCATTGTTTTGTACATGTATCAGTTGAAGTTGTAGTGTTTAACAAGATCTCAGACTCACTGCTTTGTAAACTTTGCAACTGAAGTATTTTAACAAAATTTCAAACCCACTGTTCTTCACAGTTTGTAATTGTAATGTTTTATCAATTGTACACCTACTGTTCTGAAAATTCAGTTGTAATGTTTGACAAAATATCAGACCCAATTTTCTGCAAATTTTACAGTTATATTTTTGAACAAATTCTCAGACCCATTGTTCAGCAGAGTTGGCAGATAAATCCAATAGTTTCCATGCAGCATTAGGATCCAAACACTCTTGGTCTCTGCATAAAACCCACACATACTGTACACGCATCACTTTGTCCTGCAATAACAAAATACCAAATACTGTTACTTATTACTGTTGTAACATCAATAACTTTTAAATACTTTCAAAAACAGTCTAGACACATATTGGAATGACTATAAGTATATAACAGACCCCAGTATTTTTGACCACTAATAAGTATTTACAGTATCTTGTTTATCAACTCACAGTTCAAAGTTGTACATTGTATATTATATTTTATTATTATCATCAACCTGAACTCTACAAGTAATTTCTATCTTGAACTCTGAAAAAAAACCTTGGAGTTTGTGATGAACACTCGGACCATGAACTAATTCACACACACACACACACACACACACACACACACATATGCAGGCACGCACTCACGCACGCACGCACACACGCACACACACACACACACACACACACACACACACACACACACATACACACACACACACACACACACACTTTGTTACTATATGTACGTTTTGGTGTTTACGACAATTTGACATTGATCAGCTCATAGGCTATTAGCCTTTTTTTAGCTGTAATTTGATATGATATTATGATTGTGTACGATACAGGCAATGTCAACCATACTTGAATCTCTAGTACAATCCTAAATACCTTTAAGATGGAGAAAGAGTTTTTATTCAAAATATATTTTGTTTCTAAGGCTGTGTTTACACAACAATATTTTCAAATTAAAATGCCAATATCATGTTCATTTCAATGCATTTTCATGTGTATACATCATGATAGGCTGTCAAGCAGTTTTGACCGTCTACACAGAAACACTGAAGACAGAACATTGAAAATGATACGGTTGCATATGTGCAAACATATGGAACGGTTTAAGTGCATATAAACATAACAAAATAGTTACGTTTTCATTTGAAATCAACACCATATAAACAGAGCCTAATAGTTGACACTGCGTCAATTAACAGTCCTTCTAAGTTACACCATTGCATGCAAACATGAAATGAGCATTTGTGCAATGTTTCATGAACATTTCTGATCAAGAATAGTAATATTATATCAAACTGTGGCATTAAACAAATATCATTTTGAGTTTGGAGTAGTAACGATACACATTGACTTTGTTGAGTCATGAGAATTGAATGATTAGAATGGCAAGCTTACAAGTTACAATCTGTAAGTTGCAGGTTCGAGTTTCATTGCTGTTTGTTGTTAATGAATAGTTAAAAGTCACTGGGCACGTTTAAACTCTGACTGTGCCCTATTCAACCAAGCTGTATAGATTGGGGACAGGTAGGATTGCAGGGCTCAATCTAATATACCAAATACTGTGCTCACACACATCACACACTACATACCACCAACCTATGTCACATATTGGTTAGGTTTCTGTATTAACCTGATATGTTAGAATGTCTACATGTAACTTGTAATATATAATATACATGTATAATGTAACTTTGCACTGGATACTTCAATCAATCAATCAATCAAAAGAATTTGTAATACTTGCCTTATCTCCTTCAATCACATCTCCCTTAGCATTTCTAACTATCTGTATTTGTTGACTCACGAAGCTGATAATGAGAACTGGACCCTGCTCCATCATTTTACCCATCACAAGCTGCTCAAAGAAAGTCAAACATCACATATAAACATTGGATTAAATCTATTTTGTGCTACAGGGTCAATGCTAGACATTGGCCAGCAAATGTCACTCTGGTGCAAAGGTGTGTATCACTTACTTTCCAGTCTATTAAAAGACACAGTAATCATCTTGAATTACAAAGTTTATAACACTCACTAAGTTCATATTGTTAGCATTGTGCTTTCGATCTGTCTTGACTGATGATCTTAATCAGAATGACATTTTATAGTAACAACCGACCTCTGATTGACAGATGACACATTCTATAGTAATATGCTTAATTTATAGAAGTTGTTTGGCTATTTGGCACTATTCAATTTTTAAATAAAAAATTGTATATTTATTTGTACTTACATCAAGATGATCAATGTCTAATATTTTAGAATCAAACTTGTAACCCATGGCATATGCTTGTTTCATTGGTGTAGCTAACATATTGTACGGCTGTAAAGAAAAGAATATGTCAGTTGTTGAGTCATTTATCTATGAACAGAATAGGGAATATGACATTCAATGAAATAAAAGCACTTTTATAAACATAGATTCTAAAGAGTCACCTAATGATTTTACATAACTTACACTTCGCATGATTGACAAGAAAAAGTAAGCTGAAATGTATTCCTCATTCATTATCCATTGTTGGCCCTTGAAATTGAAATTGATTTATTATCCCCAAAAATAAATAAATTAACATCACAATTATATCAAAAGGGAAAAGAATGAATTCGGATAACAGGAGTCAGAAAATAGCTAGGCTAGTCGGGTCTGACCCCTTGTCATGTGCACTCATTATCTCATTGAAGTCAGCAGACATATGTATGCAATAAATGAACCTAAATATTCATATGTGTTATTTGAAGGTAATAAGTACTTAGGGATGTCTTGACCAACTATATCAGTAGTTATACTGACTTGCTAGCAGTTCCACAGTTTATAGTTATTAATTGGAGATATTGGAATGTCTCAACTCTACACATTGACTATATATATAATGGAAACATTAATTTGATAAGTGAAAGGACACACACAGTGTACCAATATAGAACCATGGTTGCACTGGAGGAAAGTATGTAAACACAGTGTACCAATATTTAGCCATGGTTGCACTGGAGGAAAGTATGTAAACACACAGTGTACCAATATAGAACCATGGTTATACTGGAGGAAAGTATGTAAACACACAGTGTACCAATATAGAACCATGGTTATACTGGAGGAAAGTATGTATACACAGAGTGTACCAATATTTAGCCATGGTTACACTGGAGGAAAGTATGTACACACAGAGTGTACCAATATTTAGCCATGGTTACACTGGAGGAAAGTATTTACTTACTGCTTCATAACACCAATCTTTTAAAATTTCTAAATCTCCCCTGATAATGGCCTACAAGAAATAATATTCACATGAAGTCATTAAATAAATGTCATTTCAAGAAGTAAATTCAACCATTATTTTATAAGGACCAGAAGAGTATCTATGTACCTTATACACATCATGTTATCCTTTCATATTTGTTTTTATATTCAGCTATACATTTCTATAACATTAATTGTCCTTGGTTCATCTCTGTCATTAAGTTTCTTTCTTTCAACATCAAAGTTATGTGACAAAGGTACGCTTTCTCAGTTGTGACAATAGATTGTTTGTAGATAATACTAGTATATGAATATAATGGAACCTTGTGACTTGTGAGTGCAAGTGTATAGCATACTCTGGCTATTGCATGAGTGGTTGTGGTGTTCTCTGTTTTCACAAACGTAGTGAGTAAAGAAAACACTGCAAGTAGGAGTGCAAATACAAATGTACCCCTAAAGGCATGTAGCCACACTGATACTCCCTAAAGGCATGTATCCACACTGATACTCCCAAACGTCATGTATCCACACTGATACTCTCAAGTCGTGGGGTTTGTTTTGAAACTACCTACCTCTAAGATATTTGGAATAATTTCATTTTCACACTGTTGTAGAAACATTTGTTTGGTAAATGTTGGATCTAATTTGATAATTTCTGTTAACACTTCAGACATTTCTGTCTTGGTGAACACACCACCTAAAAGACACAGAAAACATTATATGTAAAATTGTTACACGACAGGTTTTGATAATTTATTAAAGCAACTATGGTGTACTGTAAATGGGACTAGTAATCACAGGTTATCCCGATATGTCAAAAAATACTGCCAATGGCAATGTGCACAAATGAAATCCAATATCTGACATACACATGCCGTGAGAGAAACAGACTTCAAACATGAAAACACCCCTACAGGATAATGGAACATACTGATAGGAACTTTGGCCAAGTGATTATTTTAAAATTTTTTATAACCATAGTTCATGGACTTGCACTGTAAAGGATTGACTGTTTTGATTTTTTTTTTGGATATAACTTGAAAACCACTGATCTGATCACCTTTATTTAACAATTTTTTATCTACATGCATGGGTGGTGGGAAACCTGACTAAGACTTACATATGCTGGGTGGGATTCTCAATATTGGTACAACTACTACACTTAACTGTATGTACTGACTACTTCTAATAAGTAGTTATACAGGTACGGTATACAAGTAATACTTGAAGAGTAATAATTTGATAGGGATGTACAACTTACCAAAAAGTTGACTAACTTTATCAGTGACAACCCTGGATGCTCTGACAATTGCACTGTCACTTTCATCATACTTCATTTTTAAATCAAAGATTTCTAAAGGAAAGAAAGAAAGGTAAAGTCATTGAAACTGAAGAGTTTGATATTTGAATACAGGGTTACAAGTTACTGTTGAATACAGGGTTACAACTTACTGTTGAATACTGGGTTACAACTTATGGTTGAATACTTGGTTACAAGTTACTGTTAAAGACTTGGTTACAACTTACTGTTGAATACTTGGTTGTTGTCTTTAAAACTCTGCCATTGCTGATACCATTTAGAGTCTTTATGTAAAACCATTCCTGTTGCATCTCTAATAAACAAAAACAAAATACAAAAGCTTACAGAAACTGGTATAAATATAAATAAAATTGGCACAATCTCAGTGATCTCACCATAGTCAATATACTTACAATTTACACATTAGGTAAATATTGACTATCTAGTTATTTGGCTTCAAAACATCCTGAGATGAGATAAGTATTAAAGATGCACTAGCTGTGACTGGAAACTTTAAAAAAAATCTGTTTTGTTAAATATAATAACCTACTTGTAATATTGTACATCATGAACTGTATTGAATCACCTGTGGGTAGCTGTCTATATCATATGGTACAACAAATAATTAAAATTGATTTTTGGGTCCACACCAACAAATCAGGGCCACATGTTACCACAATCCAATCTGTTACTGTATTACTTATGGATACAATAGACCCCCTCATTAACATGTACAGTGTCTAATTATTGGTATTTTAACAATTTACAGTGAATAATTTGTTGATTGTCTGATTGGAAAAATTATACTGCAGTTACAGCTAGTGCAGCTTTAAAGTGTCAAGTACCCATACTTACTCATTGGCTTCAACTTGTTTATCAGTCATCTCAGTGTGAAGGGATCTATCTGTTCTCTTCCTTAGTTTTTCTAACAAGTAAAACAGACAAGGACCAGATCTAAGTAATTGCTATATTTACACAGGATTTCATATCGTTGTATAACTTTGTAAGTTGACTTTTTGAAAACTTACAAATCACTGAACTACATCATTAGTGATAGAAAATTGTACACATGGGGAGGGAGGATAGAATGGATATGGGGAGGGGGATGTAAGTAATTTTCTTTTCCATATGCTGTGGTAAATTCTAATGTCTATCATTTATCAGTTTCTCTTGTGCTGGTGTTCATTTGATTCTAGCACAATTTTTGCAAGTATCTGTACTGGTCAAAGAAGATATCAAGTCTGTGTCTCTGCTAGCAATTGATGCATTTAGTATGATTTAACACTATTAGCACCATTGAACAGTATTTTGGTTCTGGAGTCTGGCATGTTATAAATTTGTTTTGACTGACTGATTGATTGATTGATTGAATAAGATGCTGAAAGTCTGAGATGGTCTAAAGAGGTTGCCATTACAGTTTACGTTTATAAACTCACCTGGTGCCTTGTATGGTTGTGCCCTGGCTGTGGTTGCATCATCTATTTCCTGTTTGACAGACTTCACACTCTACATTGAAAGAAGAGATAGTGACTGTTAGTTATCAAGTTTTCAGTTATCTTTTATCAAAAGCAAAGATACCATCACAATACAGTCGCTTATGTTTTTAAACATTTTGCATTATTCAAATTTCTTAAATCAAAATATATGTAAACTGGTATCATTCTTAAGATGTGTTTTCTTTATTTTTATGGGATTTTGAGTGCAAAAGTTAAATTTTTAGTGGAGGAGTGATAAGCACAAGTAACTGTTGAGTGAATGAAGCTAGGATAGGCTGGGCTTAAAGACTTTCAGGCACAGGTAATATAACTGGAAAAGATGTTTTTGTTCAAATACTGACAGGGAAGAGGGAAGTCCATGATTCTGCCAAGAAATGTGCTATTTTGTTCTTGGTTTGACGAAGAGATAACATTTACGAAAAGAAATTCTATTTTTGCAATATTGGTAATAAATGACAACAAGCTGTGAAAAATCAGCCAATGATGGTCACATGACTCAGCACTGGATTTATGTGCCAAAAGAATGGAATCCAAGATGTGTGAAAGTTAACCCCCCTCCCCCCCAACCCGTCCCTGTTCAGATCAGATTTAGACCTCCTGATATAGACTGCTTTCTTTACATCATGTTCACACCATTGTTTATCCCTGTCAAATACTTTAACATTATCACAGCTAACATTGTGACCTGGGCACACTGCGTGGATATGTTTGGAGACTTCTGAAGTTGTGGTACTTGGATGCTGGTGTTCTGTGAATGTGTTATCAATAGTGTATATTGTTACAAAGTTCAGTTCTATGTTGAAGGATAAAGATATTAATAAAGGGTTTATTATTTGTTCATTTCTGTATAGGTAAAGAATGGAAAGAACTAGAAAGACAGGAAAACATACCTCTGAGATTGTTTTGAAAGCACTTGTCTTTCCAAATTGTTCACTCTGTTTGCTAACACTTTCGGCAGCATCTTTAGCAGACTTGGCAACTTCTTCACCAATATCAAAGCCTTTCTTGGCCCATTCAGACTTTTTCACTTCTTCATAGCCCTAGAAATAATAATGAATTGATTATTCTGTATGAAGCAAATTTCAAATCACTTTCTGTAGTAGAACAATCCTAGATATCTTTAAAACAAAGTTATTGAGAATTTGTTTAAACTTTTAAACTTTGTGAGTTATATTTTTTAGACTACAGTAGATATCCATAAAATCTTTTAAATAAACAGACATCTAAAGTTGAATTGAAATAAATTTGAACTTTAAAATGTGATATTGTGACTTTACAAACTTGATAACTATTATTGTCCACCCAATATCTAACAAAAAAACTCACCTCTTGAAATTTTTTTCCAAGGACATCAAACGTCTGTTTCAGTTGTGTTGAACCCTTGGCCGTTTCGGATTCAATAGCTTCCTACAGATATATAATGATTACCCAGTACTTAAGCAAACATTATTGGCTCAGGTGCCTTCAAATTAGTCATTTCAAATAGAACAAAAAAGTTATAGTTATTTAGTCTAGAGACATGACTAGCCTAGAACAAGACTTTTTACAATCCATAACACTAAAGTAAAGTGTTTTCTGTATGTACCACAATCATTTATAGTATCCATATCAAGTACAATCCATAACACCAAAGTAAAACATTTTCTGTATGTACCACAATCATTTATAGTATCCATATCAAGTACAACCCATAACACTAAAGTAAAGTGTTTTCTGTATGTACCACAATAGTTTATAGCATCCACATCAAGTACAATCCATAATACCAAAGTAAAGTGTTTTCTGTATGTACCACAATCATTTATAGTATCCATATCAAGTACAACCCATAACACCAAAGTAAAGTGTTTTCTGTATGTACCACAATCATTTATAGTATCCATATCAAGTACAACCCATAACACCAAAGTAAAGTGATCTCATGAGATCTGCCATGAGACAAAAAATGGATCATTGCCTTTTACAAATTATACATTGGGTTAAATGTTGTGGTTCTGGCTATTTCTATATGTATACACTTTCAAAGAGAAAATAGATCACAAACTACTTACATATTTTTGCCTAACTTTTTGAAGGGCTTCAGATTTTTCAAGTTTATCTGCTTCTTCCCTAAATTTACGAAGATTTTCCTAAAACATGAGAAAATCAAAATCATTATTTAAGCAAACATTCTCATAAAACCACACAATATCTTTAAGACAATGACATCTCAGTCTTTGAGGTGGCATCAGCCCTGCTAACAGTATACATGTGTTACAGATGTACAACGATGAGTTTGTTACATACATGCATGTACATGTTTGATTCTCTCGTTTCATATTCTGATAAACTTGAAATACAATGTAATTGGCATGGCTAGACAGTTTACCTTCATTTCTTTATTCTTTGCAAATTCCTGTTTCACATTTTCAATAAAGTCTCCAATAAAACTTCTTTTGGATTGACTAGAGTAACATCTGACCTGTGAACAAAGTTGAAGCATATATCCATGTTATAATAAATCATAGTAAATACATCATTTGATTCCTTCAGTAATTATAACTTACACAACATTTGTAGAAAAAGTTTGTACATTTCAATGACAACATCAGAATTAAAGTATGGATCCGACTAGATCTATGTGATCCAGTCCCCCCCCCCCTTACTGTAGAGAAAGCAGTGTCAATACCACCCTCGCCACCCAGACTGCCATGTGACAGGTTTCTGCCATGTTCTACCATCCTTGAGCAGTAGTGTTTTTCACTGACAACATTATAGTAATACTTTTGTATGAAGAGAAATGGCTGACCCCAATGTCCATGTGTGTATTTAAAGATGGATATCAGACTGATTTTTAGTGTTGCAGATATGCATATAGTTTATGACTTATCATTATGTAAATTACCATGTTAATGAGAAGTAAACTATTCGGCAAATGAATCACCATTCTTTCGACTTCTATTCTGGTTAGAACTGTGGCAATGATTGTAAAATGGGCAAAAAACCTAAAACATACATAATATGCCACTATACCCTTTGGCAGTAATTTTCCTGTATCAGATTTCATGCCAGTCAGGATTAATATAAACTGATGCAATCATGAAATCAAGTTACAAATTTCCAGTTCAACAACATCTCCATTGGATTGACTAACAAATAAAATGGAACTCAGTATTGAGTATCCTGAGATAAAGTTAAAATTCAATAAATTCTTATGATAATAATGATGAAAAGATTGTATCAACATATGCAACAAATACTGGGAATAGTACATGCATTGTTATGCTTTTTTCTAAATTCTATTTCGTTTGTGCTTTATTATTTGTAATTAAACTTTAATAGTTTAGTCTAATTTGTTATATACATTTCTTCTTATCAGTTTATACCACTTTAGATAATTTCCTAGGATTTATAATGTACTAATTTAGTGAATAAATTCAAGGTCACAACAATGACCTTGAACTTGAAGAACAAGTTGAGTATCGGGAATGAAAAAATATTTCTTCAATTTCAATGACAACACAGGATGACGTTTCATATTAAATATAACATAATAACACAGACCTATACGGGTCTACGATAATACTAACCTCTTGTAGCCTGAAATCGAGAGGATCTTGTGCGTGTTGGCTGAGGACATTGGTTACGTGACTGGTCGCAGGTAATCGACCAATTATCCGTACATCATGAGGTAGGATGCCCTGGAAAGCGATGACACAAATCAATCTGTTGTATTTACTTTAAAATGTGAAAAATATCCGTATGTATCGATGTCATTAACAGTGTTACACGTTTTCTTTTATTTGTTAGCGAAAAAATCATACAAGTTAATGCAGTTTGAGTGACGTAACTTCTGAATAGACTGAATCATGTGAATGACCGGCGTCACGGCGTGGCCACTGGACGAATGCGAGTAATCACCAGACGATATATTTTGGCACAACTCTTTTGTGATGAACGGGTACATTGTGTTAGCGTGTAATGTTTACAGCTTTAGAAAATTAGTATGACTCGAATTTCTCACTGCGAGAGCAATATCTTACCTGCCGAAGAGTTCGACAAAATGTGATTCTGGCCGCCGCCATTTTTAAAACTTGCAGTGTATTCTGGGAAATAGCGAAAACTTTTTCCCACAAGTCATTGCTGTTTGGCAAAATGGCCGCCTCCATTTGCAATAAATGTGAGTTGTTGTTGTTTTCAACGTGACACGACCATGTGACGTCTAAATGTCTTTGATGCAATACAAAAGGATTTTTAAAAGTTATCACCTAATGTTCGCATGTTCCATGACAATGATGTGGTCGTTTTGGTTGTTCCATAAATATGCTTCTTGCATTTGGGCAACTTTTTCATCGTTGTTGTTGTGTTATCAATATCATTGCTAACGTTTCACAATGAGCATGAGTAGACATCTATCATTCAAGTGTGTGTGTGTGTGGGGGGGGGGGGGGTAACAACTAGGTGCGGGTTAAACACAAAAACTTAAAAAGTCACCAAAACAGACGAAAAAACCCACAAAACCGCAACAAGACGCTACAATTATTGCAGCTAGTGTACTTCCTAGTGTACCTCTATGGGCCACTGAATGAACCATGAATATTCTCCTATAGCCTATAGGCTATATTACACATTTTAATATATAGTAAGTCAGATCTCGTAATGAAATATCAATCATTTTTCTCCCTTTGCACTAATTTTCTAGAGCAATCTTAGAATACCTGATACAGAAGCTGCAGAATGTTTGTACCAAGATCAGTGTCTAAAGGTGGTGGGAAAAAGCCTTCCTTGGCTAAAAAGGCCACCATCATGTACAGAGATAAGAATGTGACATGTACAAGTACGCAGCAGTCTGAAGAACAAAGGCATGGTCAGTCAACAAGTGTTAGCTGCATCAAAGAAACTGAACAAACTAAAGAGACAGTCAGTCAACATTCAAATCTCGAAGGCGATTCTGAAATTTCAAGTGATAGAAAGTCTTTTGCCATACCAAATATTTCTACTGAAGTACATCCCTCTACTCCTGATATTACCACTGAACACATTGATAGTGTTTCTAGCCTTGCTGAAGAACTAACTCATGACCCTGATTTGCATATACCAAATAAGGATACTAATTTGCATTTACCAAATAATGATGTTGCTGAAGATGATGTCATTTCATATAGCAAAGACCAGAGGTGGCCAGAACATGGTGAACCTGTATGTATTATGTGTGGTCGTTATGCAGAATACATTTGTGAACAGACTGATGTTGATATTTGTAGTCTTGAATGCAAAGCCAAACATCTAGCAAAGCGAAATGAACCAGTGTTGCCGATAGAAACAAAAACTGCTGAGAATCTAGAAAGAGAGAAATCAGAAGAAAGTGTATCTGATAGGCTTGCAATGTCTGAGTTAAACTTGTATGTATATAAAGATCATGAAGAGATAATAAAATTGAGAGAAGAACAAGTAGAAGAACTGAGAACACAGGTAATCATATTAGACTGCAAGATATGCCATGGCATTCAGCCCTAATCTGTCTTCTCAGTGGATGCATCAGTGGTTGCTAGATAGGCATGGCGCAACATATCTTAGCTGGTAGAGTGATAGGCATGGCACAACATGTCGTAGTTGCTAGGTGTGGCACATGTCATAGCTGATAGGCATGTCACAACATATCGCAGTAGTCAGTGTAATTTGCTATTTAAAGATTTTCAGTAAAACTGAAAGTAAATTAGTTTGACATTGTGGTATTCACTCAGAAAGTCAAGTTTGCTTGTTTCTTCGCTTAGAGCAAAACTTCTGACTATTTTAATTTGAATCTCTGCACTGTATAACAACCATTCTGTATGTTTTATGTCAATTCAGCTTGGTATTAAGATCCGAGGAAGTGATGTACCCAAACCAATATTGGAATTCAGACATTTATCATTACAAGACAAATGTAAGTCAGTACATCACCAGTGTTCTCTCCAGTTACATAAATGCTGGACAGTCATCATTTATGCATATTGCTAGTAATTAGTATTCATTACTATCAATAGGTTCAAATACAAGTACTTTACATGTATCATGTAAACTTTTGTGAATAAAACATGATTTTGTTATAGTTTTTTCAAAAATGTTTATTTGTGTGTGTAACCTATGTTTTTATTTTACCACCCAATTCTTTTTGAATTCCAATAGTATTGAGTTGCCAAAAGGAAAGGTCACTCAGGTGTCATAATTTGTCTTTCTGTTGACATATTGTATGTACCAAATACTGAACAAGCAATTACAACAATTTACAAATTCTGCACTTACAAATTACATACTAGTATCTTTACACTGTGCTTTGAAAAGTCAAACTCTGAATGTATGATAGAGACATGGTTCTATAGGACATTTAAAATGTTGATTCATTTTCACTTTTTGTAAATATTAAATTCATAGTGAATGCAAATCTACAGCATGCAGGCTATGAGTTACCTACTGCTGTACAGATGCAAGTGATTCCAACATTCCTATCTCATCGTGACATGATGGTCTCTGCACATACTAGCACTGGAAAAAGTAAGTACATTCAATGCATACACCCCACATGAAATCATACTAGGACAGAAACACATCAATAGTTGACAACACATGTTTTTGAATAAACGTCATAACATGTATGAAAGCACCTATTCCTCAAAACAATCATCACACTTTAAAACCCCTTTAGTATGAAAATATCTTGTAAAGGCTTCTTTCCTATAGTAGAATTTTGACAAATACCTGCAAAAATTTGACTGAAAACTGGAGTCAAGTAAAGTTTCTGTTTTAAAAAGGGCTGTGTATTGATAACTGTATAATGAGGTTACATTGTTTGTAGGATTATTTCTGAGTTTTTCCTTTGATGTATATAACACAGAAATGCGTCCCTATCATGTATGGTCTGTGGACATATGAGTAATGGATACATGTAGCTTATTGTGATGTTGATTCATAGCCAATAAGACATGTTATTTACTTTAACCAGACCTTCAATATAGGCCATCCTAAATACATGACGTTTCCTTTTTAAAAAAAATAAAAATTGAACACACTTGTTTTATCTTTGATCTATCTACAGCCGTTTCATTTCTATTGCCATCCATTGTTCATATCCATAATCACATGACCTGTAGCCCTGGTAACCGACAACCACTTGTACTTGTGTTGTCTCCAACTAGAGAATTGTGTATGCAAATTGAGGAGCAGGCAAAGGAGCTTATGCAAGGTAAATCTTATGTGTAATCTGTATATGGCAGGTGATATTGCATGCAAGGTAAATCTAGTCTACATAAAGCTTATGCATGTATGGTGACATTGCATGATGGTAGTATCATTTTTTTGTTCAGCACTTTTTGTACAGCTCTCCCAGACACCTGTTTTTCACATACACATTTTAATCCGAATAAGTCATTGATTAAATGGAAATCCATGCAATGAATTGCTATATTAGGTAATGCATTATTAATTCTGACCAATCATAAGATGTGTGCACGAGACATGTAGACTGTAAGACATGTCATGTTGCTCTGCCCTCACCAGCCAGCTCTGGGTTGACCGATGTGTGAGGGCGCCCTGTCAGGGCATACTGTATGGACTATAGGAGGCATGCTACACATATGACATCTCAGAATTGCCTGGAATTATGATTCCTAAATCATTAAAGATAGCTTCAAGAATGTCTGTGTCCACTTTAACAGGTTTACCAAGGATGAAGACAGCATTGTTAGTAGGAGGTCTCCCTATGCCACCTCAACTGTATAGACTAAGGAAAGGTGTTCAGGTGAGTAATTCTATAACTATGTATTCTAAGGTCTCCCATTGACACTTCAAACTAATAAACTGAAGTGTTCAGGTGAGTCATTTCATAACTACGCATGTCTCCTTGTTCATTAATCTAGCTGTTAGACCTTTGGGCAGTTCTGCTCACTTTAAAGGCAACCACAGGTCGCATAACACCACAAATGCTGTCAAGGGCTAGGCCAAGCTTGCACACCAGATGTACTGTCATCCTTGGATATTGTTCGACAACCTTCCAAGCACAGATCAGAGGTGTTGTTACAAGACTACTTATTCATATTGAGAGTTAGCAGACTCTTGTCTGATGTACTTGAAAACAAATAAAAACATAGTTTAAACAGCACTTATTAACCAAAAAAACCCCATAAAAACTTTTCTTTTCTTTTTTTTGCCCTTATTATTGTAGTTTGTTGTTGCAACACCAGGGAGACTTAGAGATATTATTGATCAAGAAGGTAACTATAAATGCTAGTTTTTAAGAAAAAAAAATGTTTCTCTTTATGTTGCGTGAACAGGTGCGGGAAATTGAAAGAAAGACTTGTCATAATGCAATAAAGAACCCCATACCTGTCTATTGAACCAATGAGCTCTCTGTAATAGAAATGATAACATTACTTGATAGACTGGTGCAATGGTGCAGTCCATGCTACATGTACAGGGGTACACAGCCCTAGAATGTAATACTATATACATAAAACTTTTCAGAGACTATTAGATACTAACTGAAATGTTTTAGTCTTTTCCAATCAACACCGTCTATTCATTTTAATATATTATGTTGTACAGGAATTTTGCTGTCTTCATTGAAAATTGTCGTCATAGATGAAGTTGATACTATGTTACACATGGGTTTCCAGGAACAGGTCAGTTGATACTATGTTACACATGGGTTTCCAGGAACAGGTCAGTTGATACTATGTTACACATGGGTTTCCAGGAACAGGTCAGTTGATACTATGTTACACATGGGTTTCCAGGAAGAGGTCAGTTGATACTATGTTACACATGGGTTTCCAGGAACAGGTCAGTTGATACTATGTTACACATAGGTTTCCAGGAACAGGTCAGTTGATACTATGTTACACATGGGTTTCCAGGAACAGGTCAGTTGATACTATGTTACACATGGGTTTCCAGGAACAGGTCAGTTGATACTATGTTACACATGGGTTTCCAGGAACAGGTCAGTTGATACTATGTTACACATAGGTTTCCAGGAACAGGTCAGTTGATACTTTGTTACACATGGGTTTCCAGGAAGAGGTCAGTTGATACTTTGTTACACATGGGTTTCCAGGAAGAGGTCAGTTGATACTTTGTTACACATGGGTTTCCAGGAACAGGTCAGTTGATACTTTGTTACAGATGTATGGGTAAAGAATTCTTACAAGTCACAAGTGTCGTCAGAGTACTAAACAGTAAATGAACATTAAAAAAAGGAAGTTAGGAATGATTTTGGTATCAATTGAGAAGTCTTTGATGAATGAAACAGAGGGTTTGCTATTTATGTGTGCATTCAACTTTGTATTGTAGCTTTTAAATTGATAAAACTTTGCATTCATACTGTTGTCATCTTTCAGGTGATGAATATTTTAAAGGACTGTCCAGAGACAGTACAAACAATGTTATGTTCAGCTACTATTCCACACTCCATAGAAAAGATGGCATCTATGTTGCTGGCCAACCCAGTCTATGTGTCCGTTGGAGAGGTAGGTATTGTAAGGAGGAAGGCAATTGTAGTCTAGAGCCAGACTTCTGAACAATTTCTTAAAATTGTATGTGTATGTGTGTGTGTGTGTACAGGCATGTGTATGTATGTATGTATGTATGTATGTATGTATGTATGTATGTATGTATGTATGTATGTATGTATGTATGTATGTATGTATGTATGTATGTATGCATGCATGCATGCATGCATGCATGTATGTATGTATGTATGTATGTATGTATGTATATATGTATGTATATATGTATATATGTATGTGTTGATGTGAGTGTGTGTGTGTGTATGTGTGTGTGTGTGTGTGTGTGAATGACCTATTAAAAGTCAAGAAATTCATATTCTGTAAATTACATAATATTTTATTATAGCCCAGTATGCCGAACGAGGCTGTCAGACAAATCATTATTTGGGTAGAAGAACCCTCCAAGAAAAAGAAATTATATTCCATCCTACAAGATCCCAAATATTTCAAGTGAGTAATAACTACAGATACATAATTGGATTCAATGGATTCTATATTCGATATTTATCTTTATTCAGCCACAAAAAACTTGTAAACAAAAGTGTTTTGCTACTTAGTGACAAGGCCCCTCATGTCACATGTATTTTCCTCTGCTTAAAAAGAAAAATATTGGGAAATACTAACTATACATACTGTTTTTTGTCAGTCTTATATTTGAAAAGACCGTCAGATTTTCTTAACTGAAACATTATTTTAGGTGTTGGCTGTATATATCAAAATGATAAAATGATATGACAGTACTGAGCACTCAGCTGGTTAATAGGTATACAAAACTACTGTGTTACATTAAGTGTAATGACAATGTATTAAATCTGTATTTCTTACAGACCTCCAATGGTTGTTTTTGTGGAGAGCAGAGTGGGTGCTGATCTACTGGCTGCTTCTGTTTATAAGGTTCATATGAATTCTTTAAATTTATTATCTTCCCATATCACTTGACCTGAGAATTTATCAATCGATATGGTATTATACGTAAAGTGCATGGGTCTCTGTCTGTAGTAGTAACTACAGGGTTGTTAACAAAGGTCTTTGTCTGTATAGGGTTGTTAACAAAGGTCTTTGTTTGTGTAGGGTTGTTAACAAAGGTCTTTGTCTGTGGTATTAACTACAAAATTGTTAACATTAGACTGTGTCTGTGGTATTAACTACAGGGTTATTAACATTAGACTGTGTCTGTGGTAGTAACTACAGGGTTAACATTGGACTGTGTCTGTGGTAGTAACTACACAATTATTAACATTGGTCTGTGTCTGGAGTAGAATTTTAGGGTTGTGAACACATGTGAAAGTACTTGGCTAAATAGAAACACTCATTTCAATGTATTTTATTTTGATTGCAGGTTTGTGGTCTGAACTGTTTAGCACTGCATGGAGAGAAGCAGCAGAAAGATCGTAGCAGCATTCTACAACAATTCTTAGATGGTGACATACCAGTGTTAGTATGTACTGGTCTTGTAGGTAGAGGCATAGACTTCCCTAAAGCCAAGATGGCTATCAATTTTGATATGCCAACAACTACAGAACAGTATATTCATCAGGTAAAATATTCCATCAGTCTCTTTGATGATTAGAATAGTAGACTATATATATATATATATATATATATATATGATGGATGGATGTATGTATGTATGTATGTGTGTGTGTGTGTGTGTGTGTGTTTGTATGTATGTATGTATGTATGTGTCTGTCTGTCTGTCTGTCTGTCTGTCTGCATGTGTCTCTGTCAGCCTGCCTGCCCATCTGTCAGACTATCTTTGTATCCATAGAGATTGGTATATTATATTTCATATTTCCATTATTTATCTTTACCAGGTTGGACGTGCAGGTCGACTTGGTGAAAGAGGAATGAGTATCACCTTCATTAACAATGGAAGCAAATATATCCTTTTACAATACTGTAGATTTTACTTTTATGTAAAATTACAACTTTAGAATGAGCACCAGAAAACAACTCATATAACTGATCTGTACATTATGAAGTTAACACAGGGATTTCATGTCACAGACTGCAACAATTGAATAGTTACTTTATTATTAATCCTTAGTTTTAAAAGTTTATGTGTTATATGGTAGATTACAAAACATCTCTCTCTCTCTCTCTCTCTCTTTCTCTCTCTCTTTCTCTCCCTCTCTCTCTCTCTCTCTCTCCCCTCTCTCTCTCCCTCCCCCTCTCTCTCTCTCTCTCTCTCTCTCTCTCTCTCTCTCTCTCTCTCTCTCTCTCTCTCTCTCTCTCTCTCTCTCTCTCTCTCTCTCTCTCTCTCTCTCTCTCTCTCTCTCTCTCTCTCTCTCTCTCTCTCTTATTTTACTACAGTGTTGAGTTAATATAGTTAACCGATGAGGATTAGTTGAGCTAAGTTTATCAGTAATATGTAAAAATTTGGATTTTGGATGTTATTCCCCAAAATTTGTCTTCATTCAGAAGGGAAAAATGTGAGTGACCTAAGGAGCCTTGTCACAGACAACAGGTAACAGGCCCTTAGGTTTCAAGTATTTTCTGACTGAATGAACAAAATTATCAAGAAATAATATAATTATACATGTACATGCACAAGCAAATTTACAATAAATGGGGAAAAGTAAGATAAATTTTGAACATTTTGATTCATATTTCCAGCTCCACAGATCCAGTGATGTAGATGTGCATTTTCATGACATAGCGTAACCAGGGTATAAATATCATATTTGTTGTTCAATGCATTCAACTTGGCTTGCATGTGATATAATGGTCTTATTCCTTAACTCTGGCATACATCTCTTTGTTGATTTTGTGAGGATGCTGCAATCTCAAAATGTAACTATGCCAACAGAACTGATGAATTCCTCACATCTACATCATCAGCAGCAAAAAAGAAAACTACATTCATATTACCAACACAGGAAACAGAAAGGGAAGAAGAGAAAAGGACAGCAGGCAGACGACAGTGATTCTGATTAAAACATTTACAGTACTAACACAGGAAACACACCGGGAAGAGGGGCAAAGGATTGGTGGCAGAGAACCTTGAACAAACATATCGCTGACACCCATTAACCAAACCTGGCACATAATTTAATAGATTAATTGTGCATGTCAAAAAAAGGTCATCAAAAATGACATGACATGACGGCTTATGTAACTATTTTGTGACATGTATATATTGCACAAACTTGAAATAAATCAAAGAATCTTTAAGTCTGACTGTCTGTAATTAGCATTTTTAAAAGGTGTTCCTGGAAGGGTTTGAAATTCCAGGATTTCCAGGACGGTGCGAATCCTGTGTAAATTCACTGCATCGAAACCCTTAACAAGTGTCAATTCATTGCATTGAAACCTTTAACAACTGTCAATTCATTGCATCAAAACTGTTGACAACTGTCAATTCACTGCATCAAAACAACTTGACAACTGTCAATTCATTGCATCAAAACACTTAACAAGTGTCAATTCACTGCATTGAAACACTTAACAACTGTCAATTCATTGCATCAAAACCTTTGATAACTTGTCATTTCAAACCATCAAAATTCTTGGCTGCTTGCGTCTACTTCTCCCTCACTGCATCAAAATCCTCTGGCTTCTCTTTGAAATTCACTTCTCAGTTTCTGATATGAAATCAGTTACAGTAAACCAGAACATGACGATTTACATGTCATCATATCAGGTAAACTCTGGAATAACTTGACTTGACATATTCATGACTTCCTCTATTTGCATTCTTCTCTGACTCTCCTGAATAAAGGGAAGATAACAGAGACTGTCGGCCACTGACAACAATTATCTCAGTTTTAATAATACAGAACCTCATTACATCAGGTACACTTTGAGTCCAGCACACATTCTCTGTTGATTTTCAAAGCCACTGATACATGCATTTTGGTTATGACCAGGGTTCTACCACAGCATATTTAAAGTTACAAGATATGCATCTGACTCGGGGGAATAGACAAACAATTTATTTCACAACTTACCACTTTATTTATCAGATATTGCAACTCTGTCTTTACTAGTTTCACCAATCTTGGATATGTAGATTTATAATGGACCAATTTACTCTGGAAGGTCGTAAAACACAGCCTGCAA
>NC_135560.1:22996674-23066674 GCF_964340395.1 Glandiceps talaboti | reverse complement strand
GGTGTTGTCGATCTTGCTGCAGCAGCCCTATACTGCTTGGCAATAATCAAAGTGAGGTAAAATAAAGCTATTATAGTATTGCCGCCGTGCCGATTTTGGAAGGAAGCACTTTATTCGCGCCAAAATTCAATCTTTTACGAGAAAAGGATCAGACATAATCGAGTCAGAAAGTGGAGTCAGGAGATATTGGTTATTTATTTATTTATTTATTTATTTATTTATCTATCTATAAACCATCCAACAGGCATTGCCCAATAACAGGAGGAAGATTCAGAGTTACCATTCAACATGGGCATGATTGTTAGTACATTAAATGTAACAAATTTTGTAAATATTCAAAGAGAACTTTGGGACAGAACTGGATTGACCTGGACTCAGCTAGTTTGAACTGATCTATAAGTATACTGTACTGAACTTGGAAAAATTGAATTTCACAACATTGGGCTGTACTGGGAAGAAGTGTTTCAATTACTTTTAAAATAAGTCAGCTTACACTCATTCAAGGTACCCTGAATAATATTAAAATCTTTCTTATAAATATTATGTTTTGTTATTCATGAACAAATTTGTAATAATATTTTATCTGAATGTAGTTCCACTCCCTATTTCTTATCAACCATTAACTGTTTTGATATATCTATTAACTGAACTGACCTTCACCATATTACCACAAATATGCTTGCGTAATTTCTGTAGCAGGGCTTCATTCTTCTCCACAAAGTTGGTATTCTGTAGAAAAAGGAAATCATTTTTATTAATCCTGGTTTCCTTACTAGCTGACAATACATGTACTGACTAATTGTTAGCAGACAGTCAGAGTTCTTATAATTGAAGGCAATAATGGTTATTATAAATGAAGTTGTGAGAATTTCATGTCATAAACTATTGTGCTCATCTTGAATTTAAAGTTAAAAATATTAAAAGAATTTAAAGAGTTGAAAGCAGTCCTTTCCTTGATTTCTGAGTCTTACAAAATGAAACTCATCTCTCCTTCTGTAATGTCCTGAGGCGATCTCCATTATAATGTAATAATCGCAATAGTACAACTTTATACAGTGCAAAACTTCCAATAGATGTTGTGATCATAGCACTGTTACTATTATTACCCCTGGCACAGACCTATATCTGTATATAGCCCTATACAACTTCCTCAACTCCCTAGAGAGCATACAATCCATTGCAGCCTCTGTAAGTGCATAGTATTTAAAGTCTTCATATTAAAACCTCTATCCTACCAGGTACCCAATTATATAGCTGGATTGACGGGGGCACTGTTGTGCTTAAAATCTTGCCAAAGGACTTTAACTATCAAGTTCAGAAACAAATTGCAGCAGTGAGACTTTAACCAACAACTTGTAGATTTCAAACTGGCTACTCCATCTTTTCAAATATCATGATTCTATGATGATCACTACTCTTCCATGGTGTTCTGAGATGATACCTCAATAGTGAAAACAATTGATGTAGTTATTCATACAGCCTGGTTAGTATTCTTCATACAGCCTGGTTAGTATTCTCCATACAGCCTGGTTAGTATTCTTCATACAGCCTGGTTAGTATTCTTCATACAGCCTGGTTAGTATTCTTCATACAGCCTGGTTAGTATTCTCCATACAGCCTGGTTAGTATTCTTCATATTACATATTAGTATTAAACATAGTACAGACACACACTGAAACAACCATTATATTACAAGCATTATAATTTCAACTTACCAATTCAACAATGACTTTCTTACTCAAACTACTGTTGCGCTTTCTTTCCCTACTGACAAACTTGGTGATATCAGGTAGGAATTCTGTTAGTGGGCTGACATTCCATTTGTGATGCTTATACACTTGACCTTGATGGACACCATTAATTGCATAGTGTCTTAATGTGTACATCCCTTGGTTCATCTATGAAGGACGAGATCAAGTTAACAATGAGAGGTTTTCAAGATCACAGGCACCAATTTAATCACAATGAGCTTGCATGTGCCATGTAAAGTGCATGCCTTCCATAATAAGGACTAAAGAGATTTATTAGTTTAATGTGCGTACAAAGTCTCAATTTAATTGAACCACTATACAGAGAGAGAGAGAGAGAGAGAGAGAGAGAGAGAGAGAGAGAGAGAGAGAGAGAGAGAGAGAGAGAGAGAGAGAGAGAGAGAGAGAGAGAGAGAGAGAGAGAGAGAGAGAGAGAGAGAGAGAGAGAGAGAGAGAGAGAGAGAGAGAGAGAGAGAGGAGAGAGAGAGAGAGAGAGAGAGAGAGAGAGAGAGAGAGAGAGAGAGAGAGAGAGAGAGAGAGAGAGGAGAGAGAGAGAGAGAGAGAGAGAGAGAGAGAGAGAGAGAGAGAGAGAGCAATTACAAAATAGATAAACACCGACAGACAGACATCAACATGGTAAGAGGTACATGTAAGAACACAGTTGTTTCACACATAAGGGTTTCAACCAATGCTTCTACTTCTATTTGAGGGATAATTGTTGTATGTTTGCAAGTTGACATGTGTAACCTGGCTGCCTGAAGTGTTGGGACTGAAATGTTAATACTGGATAACTTTATATATTGTTATACAGAGAAAGGAGCTAAAACAGACAGACAGACAAAGACAGACAGACAGTCAGTCAGTCAGACCAACCGACAGACAGACAGACAAGACATACGCACAGACAGACAGACAGCCACATAGACAGACAGTAAGTCAGTCAGTCAGTCAGTCAGACAGACAGACAGACAGACAAGACAGACAGACAGACAGACAGACAGACAGACAGACAAGATAATTACAGAGAAAAACACATCCACAGCCAGACATTATCCCTTTCTCCCATGCAACAAACCAAACATTACCTTGCTCAGTACACCTTCCATGATTTCCAACAATTTGTCCTGTTTGATAGTATCAAAGCAGTTCTGAACATCCAATTTTAAGAAGTATAATCTCCTAGAAAATAAAATAAAGAAAACTGCTACTTCTAGTCGTGTGAAACAAACTGGTTCTAATTTTTGAATACAGTAAACTGTTCTCATCATGGGATTGCACTTCTTAGAAAGACCACCTTATAGCTATGTTATTTGTGTGTATTGTGTTAGTTATTGGCCTACAAATTGATAGCCTACTGAAAATTATAAAATGTATAAAATGATCTTTTATACATTCTGTTTGTTTAATATTTTACATGGGTGTGTAAGGTTCCCTGTGAATTTGCAGTCATTGAATTTGCATAATATATGCATGTCTTCAAGACTAAAACACACTCTAACATGAATATACTCATCACAAAGAAAATGTAGTGTTAGCACCCTTGTCATTGTTGCCGAGGCTGCCATACTTGGCAGGTTCCTGCTGTGCTCCAAAGATGTTTTTACCATCCTTGAATTTTGCATATTGACAGATCTCAAACCCGATCCAATGATCCAATTTATCCTACATATAAAATTGTCTCAGAAATCATAATACTTATAATTTTCATGTGAGTATGTAATGAGAAGAACAATGAGACTAATATGCTGTTGACTTATTTTTAAAGGTTGCTAATATTGAAGAAACCAACCTGAATTGTTTCTGTTTACAGTGCATATTAACAAAACTGATCCATTTGTTGTATATTTCATCCATTCCAAGCACTGATGACCCCAGCTGTTCTGGATGCAGAGTCTAGGGTAGAATGACAAATGTGAAAGATTGAGACTGTGACAAAATCCTTGCATCATTTCATTATTATAAACACTGTGATATAGACCACACAGACATTTAAGACTATGAGCTCAAAATGCTGGTATCCATCTTAGTTTAGTGAATTTGTCAAAGTCTACAACTTTGATGCTATATTCTACGAAAGTTAAATGGAACAAAAGAAAGCTTGACTTGATACACTTAAATTCATAAGTTGGACTTTCTTTGAATTTCATTCTGATAATATTCTTAGTTTCTTACCTTGATGTATGTCAATATCTGTAATAATCCATACAGACTAACTTCTTTTGCTTTAACCTTTGACAAAGAAACAAATAATGGTTCAGTTGTATGATGTGCGAGTGCACAAGTGCTTGCAGTGTTCTCTGTTGCAGTACTTTCACAAGCATTGTGAGTGAAAGTGCAGCAGAAAACACTGCAAGCACTAGTGCAAATACCCCTGAGTACCAACACTGGTACTCACATGGCATGGGGTTCTGTTATTATTACATGTTTATCCAAACCAATAGATTTCCATAAAAATGACACTATGCAACTATCGCACACTTGAACAATCATTCATGTCCACAGTCACATATCAGTTGCATGCAGATATGCAATAGTGTTTTCAGTATTGCACTGCAGTGCAAATACCACTAGTATGTGTGTGCACCAGTGCAAATAATCTCTGGGTAATTTCAAATTCAGAACCAATTTTGGTGCTAAAAATGCATCAAGTTTAGCATTGATGAAGGATTAGCATATTAACGACAACAACACATTCATGTAACTCACCTGCATGTTAGAACTTCCTGTCATGGTTGTAATGGGTCTTAAACTTGCCATCTTTGGTACAAATCTCAAATTACAATGACTTTTACCCAAGACTTGTAATGTCTTTTTGGCTTCCTGGAAAGGTACTTTCTTCAGCATTCCCTTATTAAGGTATTCTTGTATGGAACAATCAGAATAAGTTTGTGTTATCGTTTTTAAGTTCATCTACCAACAATGATCTTGTGGCAGAAAAGACAACATTTAAAATTTTAATTCTATTGAGTGTGTTGCTTTCTTTTCTATAGACTGATTATTTCTGTAAATCATAGATGATGTCATCTCAAACTGTGAACGTCACACGGAGGATAAATAATGATGTCAATTGTCAAACTGATAAAAAGTAAAAGTTATAGAATCAATGTAATATACACATAGACTCCCAACAATAAAAATAACACATTGTCAATTGATGATAATTTGTAACACTTGTAACACTTCAGTTGTCTGAGATATTCTAATGATGTAATTCTGAAGTCAGACCATACACTGAGTTGTAACAGTTCAATATGGGTGGGGGGGTGGGGGGGGGGGTGGGGGGGGTGGGGGGTGGATGGAGGGAGGGGGTGTGGATGGGGAGAGGGGGTGTGGATGGAGGGAGAGGGGGATGTGGATGGAGTGAGAGGCATGGGGAGGGGAGGGGATGTTGTTGTTATACAGACTCACCATTAACTCCTAGTGATCTGCATTTGTTCCAAATAATTTTCCTGTAGAAGAAAATATGGTTTCTGTAGACACCGGACTCTGTGACATAGAACATAGACTGTATACACAAAGAAAGAAAAAAAAATGTCTTATTAGGAATGGAGAACACATACAGAGAAAGGAAATGTCTTGTATATTATGAATGGAGACAATATAGTAGAGTGTATACACAGAGAATGGAAATGTCTTGTATATTATGAAGGGAGGCAATATAGTAGAGTGTATACACAGAGAATGGAAATGTCTTGTATATTATGAATGGAGACAATATAGTAGAGTGTATACACAGAGAAAGGAAATGTCTTGTATATTATGAAGGGAGACAATATAGTAGAGTGTATACACAGAGAATGGAAATGTCTTTTATATTATGAATGGAGACAATATAGTAGAGTGTATACACAGAGAATGGAAATGTCTTTTATATTATGAATGGAGACAATATAGTAGAGTGTATACACAGAGAAAGGAAATGTCTTGTATATTATGAATGGAGACAATATAGTAGAGTGTATACACAGAGAATGGAAATGTCTTGTATATTATGAAGGGAGACAATATAGTAGAGTGTATACACAGAGAATGGAAATGTCTTTTATATTATGAAGGGAGACAATATAGTAGAGTGTATACACAGAGAATGGAAATGTCTTTTATATTATGAATGGAAAACACACAGTAGACAAACAGTTTATCCACATTATTGGTATTGGTAGCAATATACTCAACAGTCTCAAGATCTTTGAAATTGCACAACTGTAAAGAGTCACCATGACATGTATGTTCAAACTCTAGTTGTAGCTAGAGACAGTGAGAAACTTCTCATTAAATGCACAATGTTTGCAGTTCAAGGCTGGCTTAAGATGTAATTATTATAGCAGTGGCCACTAGAGGGCAGTTATCGAAATGTCTATACACTTGGAGATTGGTTATTTATCGGATGGCCAACCCAGGTTTGCAGGTTAGTTGCATGACAAATAACCAAAAGATGCTCGGAAAATTGACACATGCATTTTTGATTATTAAAGCTATGTAAAGTAAAAATGTATGTGTACATGTACATGTACAAGATAATTCTATGAATAAAATGAAACCAAATAACTCAGATCTGAAGAATACCTACCTTGATAACAACCATGATGAAGTCATTCATAATCCATTTAAGCATCCTCTGCAGCACAGCCAGTTTTCTGTCTGACTCACTGGTGGTGAGGTGTCCAGTTGATTTAGAAGACAGCCATGTACAGTCACTTACCTACAGATGTAAAATATGATTGAAATATTGAAGATATGTGTGGGTGGTTAGTGGTGGTAAAGTCTGTGAGGAATGTGTCAGGATGCCCTCCCCATTAGCATACTGGAAACCTTGACCATTGAGGGTGGAATGACATGACATTTCTTACATTTCAGTGTAATGCTATTATTGAATAGAGTGATTCAACAGTTTCCACTAGGACAACTGGTAGTGGTTCAACCATCAGTGTTAATGCTATTATTGAATACAGGGTTTCAACAGTTTCCACTAGGACAACTGGTAGAGATCAACCATCAGTGTAATGCTATTATTGGATAGGAGTGATCAACAGTTTTCACTAGGACAACTGGTAGAGGTTCAACCATCAGGTTTATAAATACAAAGGTTGAAACAGTTTGTGAATGCTACTCTGTTGTGAACACCATGTTTTGTTTTATGACGATCGATCTCCACCAAACTACCTGAATCGCCACATCTGTTATGATGACCCAACCTGAGTTCCACTAACTTATTTGAAGTCATACATAGATAAGAAAGAAATGGTGCCTTAATTTTGACTACCATCTATAGTAATGTGAATGCAACACTTTGTAAGAACTAACATCGACAGACATTTACCTTGACTGAAAACATCAACTGTCGTAAGGTGAATTTCTCATATCTACCGAGTTGAAGAAACTGGTACACATCTGAATTATTAATCTTATCAAGGAATAAACACAATGCAATGACATGTAATTCTACAAGATTAAATAAATATTCTGAATATTGCCAGCTATTTTGATTAAATAGAAAAATATGAGTATTGCTAGCTTCATATTTTCCATGAAAAAAAGATACTTTTGAGGAAGTGTTGTTTGTTGTGATTTGATCCCCATAGTTGTTGTGGTACAATCCGATGACATACAGCTCTGATAAATAAATACACATCAGTAACACTATGATACTGACTAAGGAGTATCTCACATGATGGATTATCATGGACTTTCTTGTCCTCTTCAGATTTAACATCTGTGAAGAAAAATCACACAAAATGGTATTATCTATGGGATGTTTATGAGCGTTTTTGCGTTCTTTTCTCTCCCGACATAAAGTTTAATATTAATAATAATAATTATCCCTACAGCCATTTCATGATTTATGCACAATGCTCACAATGTTTTTAGTCCGTGTCAAATGTTACTGTAACAAGAGTTTATTCTGTTCTAAAATGCCATGATTTTGTGAGACATTCTGGGAATGCATGAGGCCTTGCAGCAAATAAATGAACTTGCGTCATTTTGTAAATTAAAGTGCACAACCAAATAACAGGGAAACAGTAGAGAATATATTAACGTAGTAAAAAATTTTAAATTTCTGAAGCTTTAGTCCTTAGTGAAAGGATGAAAGCTTTTGACACAGCTTTCTAAAACTGTTTGTGTTGGACATTGAAAAGTTTATACTACATTAATATGTCTGGCTAATAATACTATCTAGTTTAACTTACATAGAATAATAGTAGAGAATATAGATCACTGATCTACAAGCTAAATCATTGGTGTATAAAATTTGATAACATTTTGTTTCTTTTTACCATCATTACAAATTTTTGGTCTGTGGTACACTGGAACTGTGTCAACATGGTCCACTTTAGGTTTACTATCATCTTTAGGTTTACTATCATCTGATGTCATGCTAATTGGACAGTAGTGATCCAGTACTATGTCATATCTATAATGTCTGCAAGAAAGAAACAAATTATTAAGTCTAACAATTTTTCTAACATAAATGTACTACTAATGATAAAAGTAAAATAGACAGACTGAGTCCAAAATCATAATTTTTATTTATTTTATTTTCAGTATGGAATGAATGAATGAAAAAATGAGAATCTGTATGTCAAAAGTACAGAATTGCATTGTAAACATACCTGTGGTTAGAGAATGAATGAAAAAATGAGAATCTGTATGACAAAAGAACAGAAATGCATTGTAAACATACCTGTGGTTATTCAACAACTTCACAAGGATGTTTTTTAGTGCTATCAAATGACTCGGTATTCTTTTTATCTGAAAAAAAAAAATTATATTGTATGCCACCAGCAATTACATAACATGTATTAACAAGCTTTATTTTAATTACTACAGAAAGAACATCAACAACAAACAACACTAGAAGAAAAACATTCACAACTGTGAACAACAACAAAACAAGCCACTATTAAGAGTGTCAACAACAACAACAACGACAACAACAAAACTGCAAGAACATCAACAGCAAATGCTACAAAAAACAATAATGACAATAAAACAACATGAAGAACATCAATATCATTTATAAAATCAACACAAAAATCCCATTGTGAAGAAAAACATCCAAACCAACAAATGATGGTTTGCCCGCCGGCGGGCTTTGCTATTACCCCCAGCAATTACATCAAAATTTATTGCTAACTACAAAATGTTCCTACTCACTCATTACCTTGATTATTAATTCATATTTTGATTATCAAATATCACAAAACAGTTAGCACCTATAATCATTTGTCAGCAGAGAATGATCAGAAATATGATGCTTAGATAATTACTATCTCACCTTTCTCGTTCCGTTTCCCACTTTCTTTTCAAGTTGATTTCCTTTCATCTTGGATTCAGGGAAAATAGTTTGCAGTAACTTTATAGCCCCTTTGTTGCTGGCATTACACTTACTCAGTATAACTGTATGGAAACAAACAGATTTAGTGGTAGTAACATTTTGTTGGAGCTTACAATCCTGACCATATTTGGTATATATTTCCATATTTGGTATATTTTACCATATTTGGTATATGTTGCCATATTTGGTAAACTATATATATTTCCATATTTGGTATATTACCATGTTTGGTCATATATATTACCATTTTGGTATATGTTGCCATATTTGGTATATATTTCCATATTTGGTATATATTTACCATATTCGGTAATATATAATAAAACAAAATAACAATATTTGTTATGAATTAGTTAACTTTTATGGGCAAATGAAAATTTATCTGTGTTGGTAAACTATTTGTATCAAACCTAAAATTTTCAACTGTACATTTCAGTTTTTGTTAACAGATTGTGCCATTATCCAGAACACATGTACCATATGGGCAGGTGAGCATAATGTCATTATAACATGTAATTAAAGTATAAAGTAAAACATTTACTCACATGACTTCGGAAGCATTTCACTTGCATGCTTAGTATTATTGTAAAAGATTTGTTCCTTTGGCAAAAATTCACTGAAAATTAAACAGAACATGAAACTTAACTCATCGAACAAAGGGAATGAATTCCTTCAGCTCCTCTTGGTTGTGTCCATAGGTGTGTAACAAAAGAAGCTTTATATTATAATACAACAAATGACATTAAAGGAAAACACTACTAAATGAAATAGAGACATTTTCCTAAACTATGGATTCTGGAGAGTCATTTCATGATTTTAAATCAAATTAAATTTCTTGCAATTTCAGAGAAACTTCAAGTTGGTCTTGTGCCTTATAGGGTATCTTTGCTGTGGGATATTGCATTATGGGAGTCAGCAATAAGCACTCAGATGCGAATATTCATGGCACAACCATACATATATTACTTCTTCTGACTACCATGGTGCAATGACGCACAGCAAAGACATCCTCTAGAGATATAAGACCAACATTATAGTTTATGACAATTTATCTTTTTCCTGGAGTGGTGCCCCCTTTAATGACACAATGTATCTATTGAGGAAAGCAATCTGTAAATCTACCTTTCATTCATTGCACATGACTGGTTATGTTTTGATTTAAGTTTCCTTCTCTCTTTGTATCTTTTCTTCTTAGATACTGCTTTCTGACTGGATTTTCTGATGTGTCTATCTGAAAGAGCGGTTGATTTCCTCGTTGACCTTCTTCTTCCCAGTTTCTGCTTCTTTCTCCTTCTCTTCTTGTGACCTGCATTGCTATGGATATTCATCATTTCCTGATGTGTATAACTTTGACTCTGACTTGATTTGTTCAAATCATCTTTCTTTTTACCTATCAACACCTCATTTTTCATTTCTACATCAGTTGCCATGGCATTATTCACATCACTTTGTTTTTCTTCATCGTCTGCATCAGTTGCCATGTCATTATTCTCATCACATTGTTTTTCTTCATCATCTTGATCTATTGCCATGGCATTGTTCACATCACTTTGTATTTCTTCATCTACGTTTGTTGCCATGGTATTATTCTCATCACATTGTTTTTCTTCATTATCTCCATCTGTTGTGATGGCATCATTTTCATCACTTTGTTTTTCTTCATCTCGTGCCATTTCAAGTTGGATTACTTTAGTCATGTGCTCAATCTCTCCAATTGTTTTTCTTCTTTTGATATGACCTCTGACCTCTTCAGACACCCTCCTTTTCCTTTTAGATCTCTCCGAGTTGTGACATTTTTCACTTTGATCACAACTTTTCCTTTTCTTGGCCGACTCTTTTGTAGATGTATCTAATTTTCTTTTGTGTATCTTGTTTGATTCATTATTATGTGACTGGTTATATATCTGGAGACCTGTGATATTAAAAAATTTAAAACTTATTTCAATACAATACAATATTGTAACAATACAATACAATAACAATACAATACAATATGATACGATACAATACAATACAATACAATACAATACAATCCAATCCAATACAAATATTTATTTTTATTTTTGCCTGATTCATTTTTACCTTCAGTAAGGAAGCTTTTGTATTAGGGGTTGAAATGTCTGTGCGTGCATGTGTGTGTGTGTGTGTGTGTGTGTGTGTGTGTGTGTGTGTGTGTGTGTGTGTCTGTTTGTGTGTGTGTGTGTATGTGTGTGTATGTGTGTGTGTGCGTGTGTGTATCTATGTGTGTGTGTCTATGTGTGTGTGTGTGTGCGCGCGTGTGTATGTGTCTATGTCTGTCTGGCTCTGCGTGTGTGTGTGTGCGTGCGTGTGTATGTGTGTGTGTGCGTGTGTGTGTCTATGTGTGTGTGTGTGTGTGTGTGTGTGTGTGTGTGTGTGTGTGTGTGTGTGTGTGTGTGTCACCATTTTCTATAAAATGACTGGCTCAATTCAAACGAAATTTTGTAGACGTGTTCCGTAGGGTAATGGCAAGAACTGATTACGTTTTGATAAACATCCCATGAATATTAATGAGCAATTTATGTAATTAATGGTTTTCGGTAATTAGGCTATATCTCAAGAGTGCACGCTTCAAATTCAATATAATTTGGTACATTCATTTGCGATACCAAAGCGCAACTGTCCTGAAAATATTATCGATTTAGCTTTTAGTTTTAATAATTTATTGGCATATTTCGGTAATTAGACGCGGTGACCACATAAACAAAAGTTGTTGTTTCTGGTCAGGAAACGTTGTCTAAAGTGGTGTGACAATGCAAATTTTATTGTTAATTGTTCATGATAAGTTCTTTAGTTGTCTTCCCTGAAGTAGCAATTGATTTAGGGAGAGTTATTTTGTGTTTTCCTTGGATCTGCATGCTACATTGGCTGGACAAACACAAGAAAAAAGAAGATCGAGGTAGGGTATTTAAGTGATGCAAACTCACCAGAAAACAATTCTTCTTTTTTTCTTGGCCTTAAAATAGGTTTACAATGGGCGCGGGTGTTCACAAACAGGTGAAATATTTATCATCGTTTCAATTTCGTCAAATATGGACATATCATTTTCAAATTTCACACACTAATGCGCAGATAAATAAAGATAAATCATATCTTTTTAGATTTTCGATTAGAAGTTTAGGAAGTATTATATTGACCTCGAACCGTCTCCTTTTTACTATGTTCTTTTCCGATTTCTCCCGATAACAAACTACCACTGTTTGTTGCAAGGCTTGTACATAATCGTTTATCTAGCTCAGTATCTCAGGAAATAAATACACTCTCACATATTTATCAAGTGTATTAATCTATAATTTATACCAAAATGTGTGTGGTCAAAATATGGAAAATAGATTAAGCCTAGCCTACGAAGAAAATTTTGCAACAATGTATCAATAATGGTGACCTATACCTTGACCTCTATATAATTAGTGTACAGTGAGGGCACACCACTCAACAAAATCTTGACAATTTTCTCGTAGTGATTAAAGGTTGTCAAATAGTCTACATGCGACGAGTAGACAAACCGATTGTAAACTCGTGGTGAGACAGAAGGAAGTTCAACACGCACATGCCGATGGTTGTGTTAGTGCAGCAGAAACTTATAGGATTTGGAGCAGATGGTATGTCTGTCGGTTGAAATAGGAATGTATACACTTTACCCAATGACGAAGTAGGGCAATAATATTGTGTCACTTCACTGTATTAAAGTTGTTAAACTGTTACGATGCTTACCATGAAGTATGTAAACTTTCAGATGCGTAATTATAGCAATGTTATGTGGGTTTGAATTTCATTTATTAGTTGCCATGGAAACGGGTGTGCATATCCCGAGTATGTAGGGGATCACGAAGCCAAGTGAAGTCGAGGATGGCAAGCTTTCCTGTGCTGTGAATGGGAGGCGGGCATTTGAACATCATTTTTGACAAGTAACTTTCATCGAAATTTCTGAAATTGCAAGACTATACCCTTACGGAAGGCATTCAGTTTTTCATCTGGTCATAATTGTGTTACAAATTTACCTGTTATCTGGACATAGCAGTCTGGTGGTACCAGCATAAAAAGACTGGTATCTACTAGGAGATGCATTACCACATCATCACCCACTCTGTGAAAAGTCAAAAAAAGAATTGGTGCCAAGTCATAACATTTTAGTCTGTAAGGTATGCCATGATGGGGCGCCCTCACACATCGGTCAACCTCTCTCATGTCAGTCGTGTGAGAGGAGGCCAGTGAGGGCTGCACGACACGATGTATCTTAACATATTGTTGATAACATATGATGCTGCAAATCAAGTGCCCTGACTCACCTCTGTAGCATTGTTTGCCCTGACTCACCTCTGTAGCAGTGTTTGCCCTGACTCACCTATGTAGCAGTGTTTGCCATGACTTAGTCTGCAGCAGTGTTTGCCATGACTTAGTCTGCAGCAGTGTTTGCCATGACTCACCTCTCTAGCAGTGTTTGCCATGACACACCTCTGTAGCAGTGTTTGCCATGACGCACCTCTGTAGCAGTGTTTGCCCTGACTTAACTCTGTAGCAGTGTTTGCCCTGACTTAACTCTGTAGCAGTGTTTGCCCTGACTCACCTCTGTAGCAGTGTTTGCCATGACTTAACTCTCTAGCAGTGTTTGCTATGACGCACCTCTGTAGCAGTGTTTGCCATGACTCACCTCTGTAGCAGTGTTTGCCCTGACTTAACTCTGTAGCAGTGTTTGCCATGACTTACCACTGTAGCAGTGTTTGCCCTGACTTAACTCTGTAGCATTGTTTGCACTGACTCACCTCTGTAGCAGTGTTTGCCATGACTCACCTCTGTAGCAGTGTTTGCACTGACTCACCTGTGTAGCAGTGTTTGCCATGACTTAGTCTGCAGCCTACTGGTAGCAGTACTAGGTTGTTTGGACTGTATGTCTGTTCTGGTTGGCAATATAGGTAAGTCACTGGTTTCTCTGTATGTCTACAAACAATTCAATAACATCATATATGAACATAAATTTAACTAAATTTAGCTGTATTGATATTATGTTACAAATAAATCTAGAAAAAAAAGCTGATGAATTTTACTAAAAGAGCTCTTGAAAATGACATCATAGAGACCATTGTAAGTTGTTGACCTCAAAATCAAATATCGTAGCATTTGAGTATCAACACTTCTCACTTCTCAAGCATAATTCATAAAAAATTGGGAACAGTAATGGCAATTTGGAATGTTTTGACAATGACAATAATGACAATAAATTGGTTTGTGCACGGTATAATAAAACTTACCTCCCTGTAATCTCTACATAAGATATTCCCCTTTTGAGTCTTGTTTTGGAAAATACGCTGAAACAAAAAAAGGGAATACAACTTTTCATAATTGATATAGCATAATACGATACATTCATTCATAACAAGCATAAATTTGTTTAACCACTATAGTAAGTAAGAACACAAATTTGACTAAACTCTATCAAATGTAAGAACATAAATTTATCTGAATTCTGCAACATATATAGACATAAATTTGACCAACCAGAGATAGCATATAAGAAATCAAATTATACTAACCTCTATAGCACGCATGACAACATCATTTTGGTCAGAGAGTTGTTGAAATATAAACTGTCCAATAAACTCCTTATTTACACAAACTATGGTATACTGTAGTAAGTGTTTATATCTGAAAAAGTCAAATAATAATATATAAGATTGGGTTACCTGTGTTTTTATACTCTTAGACACTCTTTTTAACACACTGTTATCCATTTTACTGCAGTATCTCTTATTTCAACTGTTAAATTAGTCTTTTCAGGAACCTGAAGACAATATATACGGATTGTTTTATATATATATATATATATATATATATATATATATATATATATATATATATATATATATATATATATATATATATATATATATATATATATATATATATATATATATATATATATATATATATATATATATATATATATATATATTGAATTAAAGTATCATTAACATTAAAGGTGGTAGATAAAAACAATACATATTCATTAATATTTATCTATAAGGTAATAAGCAGTTAGGACTCAAGAATATTCATTGCTCATCTGATGTATATACATATTTGCTTAGTACCATGAAACAGTAGTGGACCATTGCTAGAACAATGAAGGTGAAAAAGTGTTTCAGTTTATAGTGTTTCTTGACAATCACACTAAATTTATGTCATGTGGAATCATGAAATGACTCTATCTCCAGAACCCATAGTTTACGAAAATACCTTTATTTTGTAGAGCGGTGTTTCCCTTTTTATAACAATGAAGTTAACTTACTCTGGTTTATCATCATCTTGTATCAAGACTGGCAATTGGTGATTGCTATCCAGTGACTTAATGTATTCAACCAGTGTTGTCATTTTCTTGTACGTTGTTTTTATGACATCCATGGCTTTATTTCCAGTAGTATTTATATACAGCTACATCTGTTTGTAGTCAAGTAAACGGATTATTTTAATTCAGAAAGCATGTCCAGCCACTGTTAGATTAAAAACATTGTTTTACACATGTAGATAGCTATGAATAATGTTTATTTAGCTTACCACAATTAAATTAAAATTTGTTCTCCTGTAGATTATTTTCATACATCCTAAATTATGTGGTATAAGTGCTGTCCACCCTTCAGTACAGTAGCTCTGTATATTGTTTTAATAATGGTTATCTATAACAAGCACCTCAATTTTGTGCTTAAAATACAACTAGTAGTAATAGTATTTCTTCTGTACCATAACCAGTAATGTGCTGCATTGTTACATGGTGAGTCACAACATAACATATGAAATAGAAATTAAAATAAAAAGCATTGTATACAAAAACAAAGCTACAATTTAATATTGCAGCTAGTATATGTGCCACCCTTTGAAGTATATTTATTAGCTCTTTTGTCTAAAAGATGGAGGGGTAGGGGGTAGGGGTTCTGTTTAGTCTAAATTCATAAACTGTGGACACAGTCACTTCACTTGATATCGATACTAGTAGCTTCAGTAATGCTTGTGCCCATAGAGCTAAAGCCGGAGTCGGAGGTCAATGACCACGTTCAAATTTCCCGCGTATAGTGCACAGTATAATTTGTCTTTGACTAGTTACATTATTAAGTTAAATTTGGTATGCTTCATACTAACTTTAGTGTTGATCCGTCGAAGCTTGAAGCATCTTGTAGAGTTCTCAGACGCGGCGCCCGGACGGCCTAAAAGTTTAAGGTCAAAGTTTATATGAGACTGCCTAACACACATTTAAAGAGGGAAATGTATCAATTGTGCTAAAGTTAGGTGTTCCTAGATGACCTGTGTGACGTAAGGCACATGGTGATATTCGGGCAGCTGGACTGATTGATACTGTAACACCATTATTTCGATTCAATACAGAATCACCTTGTGAAAATGCCCGGAATGGAGAAACTATTGAAGGGGGTACTTCGATACCGTGCTGGTGTCAAGCAATATCTTGTACCACAGTTCAAAATGGTGAAAGACAACCCCGAGGTACGTAACAATCTGCGTCTTGATGTATTCACGATCAATGATTTGATGACCTAGACCTCTATATCACCTCATAAACATTACATGTACTCGTATTATTAGCCCATCATTTGACAACTGGTATATTCTTATCACACAGTTTATCAATTTATTGATGAATTAATCAGTCTAAATCCACGTGGTATACACAACCAATCAAACAGTCGATGAACGAGGTGCTGATGCAATATTGTGCCGTTGGTTCAAATGTCAAAATTTAACGTATCATAGCTGCGATAATTGTAGCGTTTGATGTGATTTTGAGGTTTTTTTCGTCTGTTTTTGTGCCATTTTTCGTTCCGAAACTCAAAATATACGTGAACATACAGACCTTATCAATCTGACCCAGTCATCTGATGATTGCAGAAGCAAGAAACTCAGTATATATTATATGTGTGTGTGTGTTAATTATTATTTTATATTTTATCTGAGTGGCTAGATTCAATTATTTTATTTGTTTATATTTGACTGTTTTCTAGCTTCCAATTCTCTCCAAGTTTGAAATATTCATACTTGTACTTGTCCAAAGTGAATTGGTCACATGATTTGTTGTTATTTGTAGGCAAATAAAAATGTATTTATTCTGATATTCATTCATTCATTCATTCATTCATTCATTCATTCATTCATTCATTCATTCATTCATTCATTCATTCATTCATTCATTCATTCATTGGCTCATTCACTCACAAATGACTCTCAGAACACTATTACACTCCAGCAATCTTTTCCCTGTAGCCAACAGCTATAATCTTTACTTGTATGGATAGTCGTATGCTGCCAACCAGGTTTTGCCAGACCAATGTGGGAGATATGTTCATTGTACGGAATGCTGGTAATCTGATTCCACATTCTAGACTGTTTGGCAGTGAAGGACTAAACACAGAACCAGCGGCACTAGAATTAGCATGTGTTATTAATGATATCAACCATGTGATTGTGTGTGGTCATTCTGATTGTAAGGTAAGCCTACACCCTCATGTTGATATGGATTAGATTGTGTGTAGGAAAAATTGGTACATGAATTATGATGAATTACAAAAAAAAATACAAAATGGGTGAAAAGTATGTTATTGCATAGACATGATATCTCTCTCCAACATACCATAGATGAGAAGTATTCTAGTTTATGTAAATGGTTATTGTATAACAGAAGTGATTTGTAAACACACTGGGTTAACATAAGTAATCAAAATATTTGTGCATGGTGACGTTTCAATACATGGGGGAAATGGCAGGTACAGGTGCAGACTGGACTAAATGGTGATTATTTGTGTCTACTGTACCCATTTTACTTTACATATCACTTCATGTACATAACATAAGTAACGTACTACACTTGTTTACTTTTATTTGCAATATTAAGGTAACAACCACAGACTTGATCAATGTTGTTTCACACTTTTTTTTTTTCAAGTAGGAAAAACATAGTGTAAAAATTATCATGAGTGAACAAAACTGACTGTTTACAGTCAAAAGCTCCCAGCTTATCAACAGCGCCCTCTATCGATCTATGTTTCACAGGTTTTTTTTCAAGTGGGAAAAACATAGTGTAAAAATTGTCATTACGAAATAAAACTGACTGCAGTTAAAAGCTCCCAGCTTATCAACAGCGCCCTCTATCTATGTTGTTTCATACTTTTTTTTTTCAAGTGGGAAGAACATAGTATAAAAGTTGTCATGAGTAAACAAAACTGATTGTTTGCAGAACTTTAAAAGCTCTCAGCTCAAAGTATGTTGTGTGCATTGTGTGTATTGGTTAAAATTTTACTACTTAAAACTTGTTTTATTTATTAAAAATCCAACCCAGTTCTCATTTACATGGCCACCTTGACTTTGAATTCTTTTCACCATATCTTGTTATTTGAAGGCTATGAATGCACTGTATGATTTGAAAGACAACCCTTACCTGGACAGAGAAAAGCAACCCTTTGGAGCCTGGTTGCGTAGGTTTGGAAATGCCAGCCTTACAAAGTTTGAAAGAATTGAGATGGGATTCAATGGCCCTCTGGAGTTTCAAGGAGAAACTCAAAGACATAATTTTAAGGCTTACATTGATCCTGAAAATAAGTTTTCACTTGTAGACAAATTATCACAGGTAAGTATGTCAACTTTGACCTTGGAACATATGACATTAGCAGAAACAACAATGGATTTTTCAGGCTATTGTTGTAAACTGAACCTCCCAAATTTATGTTCAGAACCTTTAATTTGATACACTATCAGACAATGGTTCTATTGGCTATAGAAATGTGAAAGGATATCCAAGGGTACTATCTTGAGTATGGCAAAGATAGTTCTTTGAGGAACCTTAAAATTAAAATATTTTGGTCATACAAGAAACTCTGCAGACAGGACAGCAGTCATTTTCATTCAGGTGTCAATCAACTATTATTTATATCAACATCCATATCAGAGAAAGGCTGTTTAGTCAGACTTACCATATCTCATATATTTATATCTTGTAGTCAGTGTTCATTTTCTCCTGTAGTATATTTCTCTCAATAACATCACATCGTCGCAAACCATGGCCTGTTTTACGGCAACGTTCTTAACGAGCCTCCCACAGGTATATTTCAAAATGTAGTGGTAGAAATAATAACTCTGGCTTGCGAGAATGTAACATCATTTATCTGTGTCCATCAAACTCTAATGTTCATTTTCATTTTGATGAAACATTCAAATATGGATGAAACTTCTCCAAACATTCTTGTAACCCCTACCCACAGAAATGAGTTTCCTTGCCTTGGCCCTGACATTCCCCTCAGATAAGGCTGAACCCAACTGCAATTAGGAACTGGACTATGTTTTGAGTATATATTTCAAGGTATAATGCTATGAACTTGTCAACAAATTGTAGGACTTTATTTTAGGCACCAAATAACAGGACAAAAGTGTTCGGTCTATGTCTTAAAACTAAGGAGACTCATTTTCTTTTCAACAGGTAAATTGTTTGCAACAGTTACAAAATATCAGTTCCCATGCTTTCCTGAAGGACCGACTTGAAAGTGACAGGGTACGTTTACATGCCATGTGGTTTGATGTATACTCAGGAGATGTTTACCTCTTCAGCAGGCAAGAGAAACGCTTTGTTGAGATTAACGAAGGCAGCTATGAAAAATTATTTATTGATTGCAACCATCCACGATGTAACCATGAGGTAGGAGACAAAGTGGCGACATAGTATGGACAATAGCATCTTACTAAGGATTGGTTAATATGTTTTTTTTTTTTTAATTCAACATTTTTAGAGTAATTGCAATGTGTAGGATATATGAAGTCCAATGCAATGACAGATCACTTGAGTCTACCTCAGCATTGTAATTTGTTTTATGGAAAGTTTTGTAATATAGTTGATATTCATTCATTCAGTATGAATGTTAATGGCTTAGAATTTATCGTCTAAAACTTGAACACAGAGTCATATTTCCATACATTGTTGAAAATTAAACTAAACCCATGACTGGAAAAAGATCAGTTGATAATTTACATGTCATAAGCTCACCAATAGTACATCATTGCCCACTGAGTACAAGGAGTACAGATTATTTAGTTGACTGTGTGGTAATATTGCAATGCAGTAAGGCTTCATGATGGGTTTCAACAAACAGAGATATTAAAAAACAGAGGTAGTCAAACCAGAATGATATTCAAAACATAGGAATATTCAAATCAGATGGATATTCCAAAACAGAGGGGATATTCAAAACATGGGAATATTCAAATCAGAAGGATACTTCAAAACAGAGGGATATTCCTACTAATGTAAAGTTTACAATGCAGCTGTTCTCTTTTCAACCACTAGAGGGTGTTATTCAATGCAAAAATCTTTTTAAGTTATTTGCAAGTATAGGATCATTGAGAGGTCATGCTTGTAATATCTGTGAAGATTAATTTCCACAGTCTACCAAATTTACATTTGATGGCCCAGAATAAGACATGTAGCTCATGTGTCAAAGGACAGTAGTGATTCATGTGTCTTATTGTTGGCTGTCAGTTTCATTAAAAAAAAAACATGTACAGATGGTTTCATAAACCATAATGTAACACAATCAGTAATATGAGTATAAGTTATCTAAAATACACAAATAGAGGCTTTTCCTAGACATCTGCAATGCAACTATATGTAGCCCAAGACTGAGGAACGCAGGACACAATACATATGTTGTTTATTTATCCTTAGCAACCAGTTCTGTAAGCCATGAATGAGACTTACAATGCTGTTAGGGTAGCATAGATGTCAGAGTATAGGTTGAATAGATATAAACCTTTAACAAACCAAGTTGAATGCATTCAAGCAAAAAATGTGGTATTTATGCCCCAGTCACTCTCTATCACAACAACTATATCATTTAGTTTTGCAGTGCTCAAAATATGGATCAAAGCATTCAAAGTTGCTATTATTTTCATCACATTTTGCTTGTGGTGGTATTATTAGCTTAGTCGTCAATATTTCATTCACTTGGAAAATACTCGTGACCTGTAGTTTTGTCACCTCTCGTCTTACGACTCATAGTGACAAGGTCCCTCATAGCAATTGTATTTCCCTTGACTAAATGAATTACAATATATGGGGATAATATCTAATATCCAAAACATATTGTTATCATATAAAAAATTGAGCCAGGCGTTCTTCAGGTGTACCAGTCTTTTTTCATATTGCAACACATCACCAGATACCATTGTGATTTTTCAATTGTAAAATGGTCCATCAATATTTACTGTGATGTCTTACAAGGTGAGATTAGAATTACAATGCTGGTAGATATAGTATTATTTTAACATGCATCAATCAGATTAAAATCCGATGTAGGGTGCACTTCGCGATTTCTTTTAGGCTGTTACATTTACTGTTGTTTGTTCTTTTGTGAGCATTCCTTGCATACATCTGACACAATACCATAGGTTTTCCTGTACCAAATCTCGTATTTACAGGTATCCAATTACAATCCATCTTACAATTCAACACTCAACATTCGAAATTGAAAGAAAGAGAGCACCAAACAATAATGATAACATCGTTGTCTGTATTCTTTTCTCATGCTCTTTTTGAACAGAGTGCTCTGAAGAACTTTATACCCGTATGTTTCAGTGCATTAGGCATTCTCATTCAATGAGTGAATTCACTCAGCACTTAGATTTGGTATGGGAGCGCCTATGGTGTTGTGTCAGATGTATGGAACAAAGGCTCACAAAAGAACAAATGACAGTAAAGGTAACATCCAAAAAGAAATAGTGAAGTGCACACTACATTGGATTTCTATCAGATATGGCTTGCATGTCAGATTGTAAGTTCTTGTGACTATGTTTTAATGATCCCATTTATTGAGTTTAAAGTAAGCATATCCAAGAACTGTTGATCAATATAAAGTTACTTTTTGACTTAAGAAAGACCTACAGTACCAACTCACATCACACAGAATGTCTAACTTTGACTTGACCTTAGACGAGTCTGCCAAAATTTAGAGTCCTTTGTCAAGTCACCAGTCAAGAGCTATGGTACCAACTAATATGACTTTTGACCTTTGAACTATTACCTGACCTTTGACCTGACCTTACATCAGATGAGTCTACCAAAGTATAACTTTGCCCAATTTGTATTATTTCATGTTTTTTTTTGTATTTTTGACTAATTATTCTAAACATTGTGCTATAGCTAGTGATCTGTCAAGATTTACAAAATGTGATATTTGTAGGGGAAAAAAATTAACAATCATGTTTTACCAGTAATGCAAACATTAATCATCAGAGTATTTCAAAAGAAACAAAAAATCCATGGCATTCAAATATTTACTATATGTATTTGAAGCAGGTGAACATCAGATTTCTAAGAAAAGTAAAATAAATGAGCCGTTAGAATTTTATGAGACATTGATGTTGTATGTTTTATGTCATAAATGTGGACATTTGAAAGCTGCAACTCTTCTGGGTTTGTTTTTATGATAGGAAATCTTGCAGATTTTTTGTGTCATGAATATATTGTCACTGTATCATCAACAAAAATACTATTTGTTGGTTTTATTGGTTTTATTGCTGCATATTTTTACAAGTGTACAATGTCTGTATGTGTACAGTGTCTGTTTGTGTACACTGTTTGTTTGTGTACACTGTCTGTTTGTGTACAGTGTCTGTTTGTGTACACTGTCTGTTTGTGTACACTATCTGTATGTGTACAGTGTCTGTATGTGTACAGTGTCTGTATGTGTACACTGTCTGTATGTGTACACTATCTATGTGTACAGTGTCTGTTTGTGTACAGTGTCTGTATGTGTACACTGTCTGTATGTGTACACTATCTGTATGTGTACAGTGTCTGTTTGTGTACACTATCTATATGTGTACAGTGTCTGTATGTGTACAGTGTCTGTATGTGTACAGTGTCTGTATGTGTACACTGTCTGTATGTGTACACTGTATGTGTACAGTGTCTGTATGTGTACACTGTCTGTATGTGTACACTGTATGTGTACAGTGTCTGTATGTGTACACTGTCTGTATGTGTACACTGTATGTGTACAGTGTCTGTATGTGTACACTGTCTGTATGTGTACACTGTATGTGTACACTATCTGTATGTGTACATTGTCTGTATGTGTACACTGTCTGTATGTGTACACTGTATGTGTACACTATCTGTATGTGTACATTGTCTGTATGTGTACACTATCTGTATGTGTACAGTGTCTGTATGTGTACAGTGTCTGTATGTGTACAGTGTCTGTATGTGTACAGTGTCTGTATGTGTACAGTGTCTGTATGTGTACAGTGTCTGTTTGTGTACAGTGTCTGTTTGTGTACACTGTCTGTTTGTGTACACTATCTGTATGTGTACAGTGTCTGTATGTGTACAGTGTCTGTATGTGTACAGTGTCTGTTTGTGTACAGTGTCTGTGTACACTGTCTGTTTGTGTACACTATCTGTATGTGTACACTATCTGTATGTGTACAGTGTCTGTATGTGTACAGTGTCTGTATGTGTACAGTGTCTGTTTGTTTGAAGGGAGTTGATGAATATCTCCTTGCTGTTGACTTATTGTTTTCTTGTCAAGAAAATACACATGGGTCTTCTGTGATCTACAAAATCAATGTTTTTGAAATTACAAAATAACGCTTCAAGTTACATAAAGTAACACAGTTTAAACTGCCATACACTTCAGGGTGTACAATTTACTGTGAAACATTTTGAGGTTGATTTAACTCAAAATTATCACACTACTTGGCAATAGTCAGAATAGGGACCAGAATATGCTAATTTTATGTAAATCTGTCTTCAAAAGCCTGTTTTGAGAGGTCAGTGTTGATTTGTTATTAGATTATTACAATGGATTATGGGAGTTTTAATAACCAATCTGGATGTGTATTGTACCTGTCTTGTAGAGATGAGGTACACTTTGAAGTTACATACGGGCATGTTTATTGACATTGTTACCATAGTTACAGAATGATTATTATTGTATGTTGAACAAGTTATCTTATCAGTAATAATAAAAATGTGTAGTTTACAAAAAGAGCAGCGCAAAGTCTGGTGTTTGCATTTGTATATGTTGCATTTCTGGTTGTGTTGTTTATCTTATAAGAAAACCTCATGCACCCAGTCAGTTTTAGGTTTGACTCTTGTAGCAACATACTGTCAAATGTTGTTTCAGAGAAATTTTACAATTGCAACAGGTATGCTGTGCAAGGTAGCATGGAAAAATTTTGTTCAGTAGTGAGCTAGTTTCCAGTATTTATACAGATACAGATGGAAACCCTGGAATCTGGAATTGAATTGAAATTGTCACTATTAAGTTTTGAACAATCATGTGCACTCTCCTCATTGAGGAGAATGTCAAACACTAGTAATTTCATGGGTTTATAATAATATTATGGTCAATGAATAAAAACATCTTATATTAATGACTTTAGTGTGCATATGTGTTTGAACACAACAAATAAATGATATTATAAGCTCTAAATGATTCCTTTTGGTGTTTTAATGGAAATGCAGTATTCATGAACAGGGCGCCCAGGAACAAAAAGACAAACAGACCGAGCCCCCAGACACTCTTTTCCCCATGACCTCTCCTATGTATATAGCATTTCACAGTCACCCTCCCCCCTCCCCTGTTAAATAATTCCTCCCTTCCTGGACTGTGAGCAGACAATGTTGTAGTTACATTACATATACATTAGTATTACTGAAAAGGGACATGCATTTCACAGTCGCCCCCCCCCCCCGTTAAATAATTTCTCCCTTACTGGACTGAGCCGACAATGTTGTAGTGGACGTGCATTTCACAGCCCCCCCCCCCTCCCCTGTTAAATAATTCCTCCCTTACTGGAGTGTGGGCCAACAATGTTGTAGTTACATTACATATACATTAGTATTACTGAAAAGGGACGTACTTTGTTTTCAATACGGAATATCACATGGTACTGTTGTCTGCGTGTAATATGATTATAAATTCTGGGGTTTCCATGTTACGGCTGTGCAATATGTTATTAATGGATATGGGTTGTGTGGGGTTGTACGATTAAAACTCATACCTGGGTCGTAAAGGTTTTATCATATACCCCATATAGTGGCATGGAAACATGATTTCAATAACATAATCATATAAATTGGCAGCGAAATATTATTTCATTCGTAAAACGTAAAGAAGTGACAACTTAACAATATAAAAGCCAATTTCACTGAGAGAGTGGATATAGATGAGCACATATTTGTGCAAAGTATGCCGGAGCGTGATACGAACATTATTCATGCAAATTACTCATTAAAACTAAAAACAACTATGTCTACAGGCTTTATAAGATATATCCTTTGCTCTGGCTGATTTATGTGCCATATTATATAGAATTTGAAGTGTGATATCTAATACTTATGTCCATGCTAGATTTGAGATTTCTTGACATTTTCCTGACATGTTTAGATGGTGATATTGCTTGTTACCATAGTACCTGTCTCTGTCTGATCAATCATGTGAATAAGCGCGACTAAAGGTGATCGATTCCATAACGTTGTTCATTTTCTTATTTAATCGATTTCTAGACGTACGTTTCTGTTTCCGCCATATGCTATCGCATTTTTTGAATACGAACACGAGTACACTCCTCTTTCCAGGTTTCCACTTCGTTTGCTAGCCAATAGAGAACCCATCTGGATATCTATACAGAGAGATTTATTCATCTGCATCAATGGTAAATGTTAAAGGTAAACTTAAATCTTATTCAGTTCTACTGATTTAGTTCCAAGCAAATTCCCTCCTTGCAATACAACTATTCGGCACAAAAAGGGCACAGCTGGGAGGGCTACTACAAAGGGAACTTTCAACTCTGCCACCTTGAATATCTTTGATAGCGCATTATTGGAAATACGCCGATAATCAAAATTAACCATTTTTGTAAGCAAACTTGTCGCTTTCTTTGCAACCACGAACAATCTAACCTTGTTTACTTAGACACTTGTAGGAGGGTTATCATATAGATCGCCCTGTACATTGTAACAGTTATGCTGTGGTACGTGCAAGAATATCCCACAGTCCTTTCTTTTCGAGCATGCGTGTAAGTACATCATTTATCCATGCACCTCGATTGACATTCCTTTAACCCAGATAGGACATGACATACAGACTTATTATTCCGTCACCTTGAGGTGACATTGAGCCTTTAATACGAGACTGTCATATGGGGATGGAGGTGTGTGTGTGTGTGTGTGGGGGGGGGGGGGGTTAAACACTTTGTGTCAAATTCTCGTCAGATAAAATGAGCCTTCTTGTTAACTAAAATAGAATAAGCAGCACTTTTGAGATTTCAGATTACATTTGTATTGTATCAGTTTCCATAGGAAAATTTAAGAAAACTTGTAGAAGGTTTGAAGGCTGTGTCTAAACTGTCAAGTTTCTATCAGAGGAGAAGACTACATCAAGGATATCAGAGGAATATATACATTTGTAAAGGACTCATATAATTACTTGATTTGTGAATTGTTTAGGACATCCTAACATGACATTTTTGTGTTTTATTCAGACATAGCTTATTAAAGTTTTGAAATGTAAGATGTGTACATATTTCATCGATAACTTCATTCAACACACAGGTGGACTTTAGGAAAACAAATGGGCATTCAGAATTATAAGATTATTAAATTCTCCAAAATATAACGAACAAAGCCCGCTATTTCTTCATTGTTAATTTAGCTGATAGCTGAATATAAGGTGGAACAGTTGATCATTGTGACGTAAGAATAGCCAAGAAAAATTGAAATGGGCGTTTGAAAATTTAACCTAGTGTGTTACTCCTGTGAAATTGCACGAAATTAGGACTTGGACCCACTAGAGTAGTCTTAGATAAGGACGAAGCGTCTTATGTACTACATGAAATACGATATAGCAGAGAGAGCTTAGGGAACACTCGCGATTCAATTGCGAGCTTTTCCAACATACGATAAGAACCACACAAGTGCTGTCCAAATAAGGCAAACATTTGAATTAAGATATTCAATTACAAGTATTTGCAATTTACAATTGTAAGTCATCTCCTGTATCGCATTTAATGCAATTTCGGAGAATGAGGCAGTCGACTGAAAATAGTAATGCATGAGAAATAAGTCTAAAACATTTCTATAGGAAGTTAGATTTTGGGTCCCTTGATGTCTCGAAAGGGTAAGAGAGACAGAAATATCGCCAGATTAGTTAATCATGCTTGATAGAGAATGATGAGGTCTCTTAAAAAGAGATAAGAACACCAAAACATTCAAAATGAACAGGTACGATTATGACGAATACTGGGGCTGTGAAATGTTGAATACAAAAAGATAAGTGCACATTAAATCGATATTCCCAAAATCTCTATAATGGACACTCATTGAAATTACGTTATCAGTGAGCAGAAAAACAGTCTAGAAGAATGTAATCATGCGTCAAAAATATAAAAAGACGGATCATGATACATTTAATTGTTTACTGCTCCTCTCTGACATTTCAACGGCAAGTATTAATCTTCTTCCTCGACAGAGCCAATCACCCCGTTTGAAAGAATTCAACTGACACGAATGTGATATAATATTATTCAGTACTGTAAGCTCGAGGCCAAACGTTTCAACACATTGTAACGTGTAAACAGACTATTAATTCGGTGTAGATCTCTTTGACACATAATATTCGATTTTCGTTTTGATAAACATTTGTTTTTACTAACATTAATTGAAAGGCTTTGACTAAAAATTATTAAAATGTTCGATCCGGTTTAAGTTACATTTCAAATTTCATTTTAATTCAACACGTGTCGTTGGTTATATTTATTTTTCGATTTACGAACAAAAATAATTAGAATGTTTTGGATAAACTAAAATTCAGTTGTTCGCTAATTTTTTAATCAGTCGTTGGTTATGTTTATTGTTTGATTTAGGAGAAAATTATTGAAGTGGTTTTGGTATATTTGATTAAATTGTTCTCCAGGTATTAATTACATTTTCAATGCAGGTTCGATTTAATTTAACACTATCGTTGATTACGTTTATTGAAAATGTAAAGGGTATGTTTGTTTTAATAGCGAACTTAGCTCTTCCATAATGGTACCGTTTTGTACATTTAGAATGTCCATGGTAGACTACTGAACGTCATTTCAACAACTTGGTTACTATAGAAGAAATATTGTATATTTGAACATATAACGCTCTAATCCAAAGCTTGCAATGTTTTAATTCTCCTTTTGAAAAACAGTTTCTTATTTTTTTAATCTTAAAAAGCAATTGGTATCTTAATCCTTCTATTGATGAAAAGTAAGATATTATATAGATTATATACATCATAAGACGATAACGAGAATATAGTGATGTAGGAATAAAGTAAAAGAACCGAAGTTAGTGACTAATCTCTCCTTTTTACAAATACACCGTGTCAGTGTTTGAATCCGTAAGTACTGACTACTACAATGTGTGTAGTACTAGCAGTCATTAACCAGGTATTTATGATTTCTCCTTATAAACTAAAACCATAAAACCCAATTATTTACTTTGATACCTTGTAGTCATAAAGGGAGCTTAAAGAAGCAATTATTCATATGTATGACGTAGAGTGTTTGGCAATTTACTTTCAGGAATACAAATGGAGCCGGGAAACTTGAAATATAGAACGTTGTATACATTGACATATAAAATCTAACAAATATGACTACTTTTCATCGTCTTGTTTATCAAACTTGCAACAATTTCTTTGCTTTAATTACTGTAAACTTAGCTGACCGTCATTGCGTTATTTTAACAGCGACGTATACGTTAATGATTATTGTGACATTATAACTCTAATAAAAAAATGAGTGTACCAATCTGCTATCAAAGATAATTGCACAACTGATAACACCCAACTAAAGCGTTTTCCCTGCTTGCCACAACTGTTGACAGCATCCATATTAAGTGTAAAAGTATAGGTTAATTATCAGCCCAGTACGTAGTCTTAATGTAATCTGTAAAAAGAAAAAGTGGTGAGTCAAACCACAACTACAGAGTAAACATGTATGTCATATTAAAGATGTCTACGTTTCGCTTGGGGCTGAGATAATCACAGTTAGGGCACTCACATTACACTCTAATCAATTTGCTGTTTGTAAGCTGACAATGTTGTGGACAAATTTACAGTAAGTTGTAAAGGTCGCTTGCTAATCTCATAATTAAACAAGTATTATTTTACATTTTATGTATAAATGGTGGTGTCAAGCTAGGAAAATGATTCGTGGGGTTTAAAAGTGTATCACATCTATGTCAATATAGCACTGTTACTAAGGTTACATGCCAAGTCAGATGATTAAATGTTAGTAAAATGTGGCAATATTAGTCAGAATTTTGTCGAGATTTTTGACGGCATTCTGTTTCAGGTTAACTTCTTTACATTGTAACTTGTAAAAAAAAGTCAGAATTAACTTCTACGGATCATACCTCAACAACATACAATCAAAACTACCATGCTAATAATGTATCCAACTAAGATATCCCTTCCATGCATGTAACCTTTCTGAAAGGAGGATTATTACTCCATCTGAACTAATCATACACTCCGTTTAAGGGCAGTGATCATTGTACAGATTACTATCATGCTATGCGAGGGTTTTAAATCAGGGAACATAGGGCAAATGGTCGAAGGGATGGGCGTACTGTTTCACGGATTGTTTTGCGATCAATCTTTCATGATTTGAAACAATCCTTTAACTAGCTACAAGTCAAGATGTAAAGGAATTGTTACATATGAAAATATAATGTAACATGTTTTTACAATTTTGGTTAAGATAAAATAACGCTTACTGTTTTTGTTTAGGAAGAAGATATATTGCTTTACATTGCTACATAGGTAACATATGCAAACACAACAATGGCGTTAGATGTGATAAACCTTTACTAGGTTAACGTTGCTGTGAAATCAAACTATATATAGGCCTATAATTATGTACAATGACCAATGTTAAGACAATAAGCCCTACAGCGGACCTTTAATGACGCACATTTTAAATAAGTAAATTGTAATCATTGTTGACCTCGGCACGCACACGAGCGTATCTGTTTTATCTACAGGGTATATTCTAGGGGAAATAGTAATTAGAAAACGAGATTGCTAAAGGCAGCCTCACGATTATTGATTTCCGTAAAATGTCATTGAAACTCCTTATCCACATACCTTCCAGAAAGAAAGACGTTAGCATGACCCACATTATAATAACGAGTGTCAATTTTGTGTATGAAGGAAACATGTAATACTTTGTCAAATGAGTCTCAAGTCTCTCGTTTCCCCATTTACGATAAACAAGTGTACAAAGTCATGCACCTTCGAGTATACTTTCATCCATTTGTTGAACCAAGTATGTTTTTATCTCAACAGAAACTAGAAACTCTTCAGCAAATACAAGATGCAGACCCAATGATTCTTAAATGAATTGAAAAATGGGATATTTGACTTTTGCCGTGGAGATATAAAGCTGCAAAGACTGTGACAGACAGACAGACAGACAGACAGACAGACAGGCAGACAGACAGACAGAGACAGACAGACAGACAGAGACAGATACACACAGGCAGGTAGGTTGGTAGGTAGGTTGGTTGGTAGGTAGGTAGGAATGTATTCAGATTAATATTATATGATTCTGAATATTCGTTTTAATAGCTGTCGTGACGTTATTAACTAGCATGGTTGTCTAAAAGGTGAGAGGGGACCTCGCTCTATGAAACTTCGAATGTATTTTGTAAAGGGCTTTGTGGAGCAGAAAGTCTATTCACAATTGCACTTTGAGGAAATAATCATGACGATAAATCCCCAAGGTACGGAGACATTACTGAAATACATTCCGCCTTTAAATCTGTCTCATTCGGAAACATCAATAACAAAGCTGCAGAGGAAATGTGTTACATATGAACTATACAAACATACACATATAGAATAATCTTTGCGTACCAAGAACATATTGATTTTTTTGTTACCTTTTATTAGCTCATATCGATTTCCCCTATTCTCCAAAACAGTTAAACTACATTCAAAAGACGCCACTTCTTTTGAAAAAATGCACATGTTTCGTTAGTATTGAGACCGTTCACTTCTCTTCCTTTTTACTACCAATTCAAGATAAGCACAGCCGAACAAACTTGTATGAGCTATGCCTTATGATATAAGAAACAAGTATACTTAAATTTGGCTCGTATAAATTTACTTGCACAGTTGAGATAAAATTCAGCTGAAATTTCCGACGTCTTGGTTCGTACGAAATATATCCACGACAATTGCATCTAGGAGATCGTGTTGAGTTCTCATTATCTACTAGATTGTGTACTCGACAATGAAAATGGAAGTTTGGCAAATAATGTAGAGAGACAAATAAAAGTCGTTTATGAATTTATCGAGAAGAAAATTGTTCACAACAAGCACAATTAGAGTTTCTATTTACAGTATGCAGTTAAATTTTTCCAATTTGTCCGTCATGGTTGTCCATTACACAAATACCATCTATTAATGTACCGACTTGAACATAATAAGCGCTATTTTACATTCTTTGTAGGCGCTTATTTGAAATCCTTTCCAGTGAAAAGAACACCTTGATATTTATATGGTCTTTCCTTCAGCCATTTCCGTTATTTAATTTCTATGAATAAGCTTGTCATCTTAAAAGTACGAATGCATCAAACTTGGAAGAAATCTACTTAGGTGAAATATCATTTCCTGGTAGATAAGTCCAACTGTGCAATCCCCTTCCTTAAAGCATGATGACTGTAGCATGAATTTCTAATACGGTTGGCCTTTACGAATGACATTTCACTCGCCCATCATTTTGTATTAAATTTGCAATGTACATATTGACTAACATGGCCATTTACGTTATTATCTCTGTCAATACGACTAACTTCTGTCGAAAGACGTTATGGACAAGAGTGCATATCGCTGCTAGCATAGAGACGAAAGAGTACCGCAACAACTAACCCCAAGAAAATCTGGTCAGCATGCCTGCAGATTTTAAGACATGGAAATTGAGTTTGTAAAAATCTAACAATTGAATAATTTCGGGTATTTAGGTATTTCAACTGAAGGTTTTTTCTAGTGAAGTTCACTAACCCATGATAGAAGGTTTGAAGCCATTGTCACACTACATAAAGTACGTGTTTTGAGATGATGTGACACATATACTTTACGTCCAATATATATATATATATATATATATATATATATATATATATATATATATATATATATATATATATATATATATATATATATATATATACACACACACACACACACACATACATACATATATATATATATATATATATATATATATATATATATATATATATATATATATATGTGTGTGTGTGTGTGTGTGTGTGTGTGTGTGTGTGTACAAAGTTTGAACATTTGATTTTACATTCGCTCTGTGATTTTGAAGTCTTTTGATTTGATAGTCAAATTATGTCGAAGTGATACAGGGATGATCATGTACAGCTATGACTGTGTTTAGATTACATACATACACACAGACACACATAGACACGTATGCAGGTACATATATACGTACGTACGTATGTGCATGTGTATACACACGTACACACACATACATACATACACACACATACATACATACATACATACATACATACACACACACATACATACATACATACATACATACATACATACATACATACATACATACATACTTACATACATACATACATATATAGTGACTGGATATGATTTATACAATGTCTTCACTTTTTCTTGTTCGTGTAGGACATAATCTACGTTTATGGCAAGGTGTTGAATGGACACACTGTTGAGAAATCAAATTTAAACTCAATAGGGAAAAACACACATTTCAACTCAAATGTAATCTGCTATTTCAAACTGAGAATGTTTCCGTGCCCAAGGGTGTTTACCTTCCCCTTTACACCAAATGAAGGATTCACTATACATCAGATTGCACACTCGCAGTAGAAAATTGCTATTTGTATAATTTGAATATTGACGACTGTACGTTTACTTATGAATATTTAACATCCATAGTTAAGCAAAAATAACTTCCACAAATATAACCAATTATTCAATGACAGAAGGAATGGCCTGTTGAAACGTCAGCGAAGATGTTGATAGCCGTTTGTCGTCAATTGTTTGCGCAGTCTGTTTGGAATGGGAATGAACAATGCCAAATGTAGTGTACATCAGGAGAAATGATGGTATTAGATTTCTGTTTTTAAAAAAATATTGGAATAAGCATTGACTAGAAATATTTTACCACATATACTTTTAACTGGCAGATTTGTGAAATATAATATTAAAAAATATATCGTTAATAATTTAATGAAGTGGTTGATCCTGCAAATTAATTGTGATAGGTTGGAGGATTGCAAAATATTCCATTTGTACAAGGAACGTACTGCTTTTTACAATTTTACAATTGTTCATCAATAATTTCAATGATGATTAAAACAATGAATTGCCTTAGGTTGGGGTTGGGGTGGGGTGGGGGGTGGGGGTGGGGAGGTTAAAAATGTCTTCCTTCGCTTAATGCGCTACATACATAATTTTTCTTTGAAAGTTATCAGTAAGGAGTACCGATACTTAAGCACGATGTCTAGCCCGTGCAAAGAACTGTTGAGGTTTACACAAATCTGGTTCACAAAGAAACGTTTATCAAACTAGTTTTCCCCATCTTCAATCTACTCAAAGTATAGAATGATTTTTGTTTTCTCTTTACGGATTCATGATAATATTTCTGTATCGAATGTATGCAGGTGGTTCGATAGGATAGTAAGTGTGTCGCACATTTTAGTTAATTTATAATAACTTTACCTTGGAACGGAGAAACCTGATATGGTTAAACGTGTTCATTTTTCTCTGTCATAACGAGTCAACTTTGGCAAAAAATAATCTAAAAAAATTTATTTCCGATCATGTTTTAGGTGTTTACCAGTTCTTAAATTGATTTGATGGTGCTCTGTGAATGATATTTGATAACTTTGAAATTACAAGTATAATATACGTAGGTGTATACAGACTGAGTAGTTATACAACTATCTGTATAACTGACAATCAACTGTGTTCAAAATGTACATAATACATACGAATATCAGCCAGAAACGTTAGATTTCTATCTACTCCATCCTAGTCACAGGTATGATCATCATTGTATAAATGGAAGAATGCTTCAGATCGTAGGCGTACAGGTTAACCCACATACTGATACTTTCCTTGTAAAGTATCAAAATACTACTACATTTGACAATTTGTAATATTGATTGCAATTTCAGGTAAAATGTTTATTAACATATTCCTAGTACAAGCATGTATCTTATAAATGGTGTAGCGACTAAATAGGCGGTCAGATTACTGCCAGAAATACTCAGTTCCTTCTTAAGTTAATACTGATAGACGAATGCTTATCAATTACTTCCATTTGGCTGGCGACCCGATTAGCACAAGATTGAGATGTCATCAATGTCAACGCAAAATCTCAGCGATAATGAACCCAATGGGGATTTAAGTGGGAGAGATACATTTGTAATTTCAAACCAACAGTACATTCATGTAAAAGTGTATATGTCTATGACTAACCATTACGATGGGTTCTAACTATCAAGCTTTATAAGGATCTCATAGAAAACGAAGGGGGTGTGGGGGTGGGGGTGGGGAGGGGTTGTCTACGTGACGATTTTATGAAATGCGGTATAGTATGGTAAGAACTGAATATGACTAGCTGGCTATATAAATACCATTGTCAATAATATTGCGTTTACTAGACAATTACATCGTCTGAATCCATGAAATGGAGGTATTTGAAAAACAACCCTCCACTTCCAATAATTAGACCATAGGGAAAAGGACAAATAATCAATTTTGTTCACGCGATTACCCGGATTTCTAATATGTTCTGTATATTTCTGTACGTTTCCTCACACTGTTTTTTTCTTTCTATTTCCAACCTGATATCACTGTCTTATCTGAGTTTATCAGCATTGCATTAATTAGTAGCTTGCTAGAACAAACTCACTATTTGCCCAAGTTAACGCATTATGCCGTGAGTGTAAACATCCACTGATCCGACTAATGGGGGTAACACGTTCAGGTAGGAAATAGAAAGAAAAAAAAGTGAGAGGAAACAGCATTTAAAATTTTATTTGAATATATACAGAAAATTATATTAGAAATCCGGAAAATCGCAAGAACAAAATTGATTGTTTGTCCTTTCCCTATGGATGAACTGAGATGTATTGGAGACGTTTATCTCAGTACATTAAGAATATTGAGTTTAAATTATATTATAGCTACTCACTAGGTGTTTCAATAACACGGATTCCTTTAAGAATGTTCTGTGTTTTTTAACACAATTCTTAAAGTGGCATTAGTATCTAACACGCATGGATGTGTTCAAGGAATTAGACTTTTTAAAACTGTATTTCTGTTATTTGTTTTGGCTCAATGGAATTCAGGGGGATGGTATCGTATTTTCGCTCTATTACTTCAGCTCAAAGGGGTCAAGAAGGATTCGCCACGGATCCTGGAATACAATTAAAACACCATAGATTGGGGAATTTTATCGCGTTGTCTTATTGATAACACCTGAAATGTAGTGACGCTTCATAGGAAACATGTGTTTGTAGTTATATGTGTCTCTCGTGTGACAAAGATAACTTAAACGGATTGTGGAGTTTATTTCAGGTTATACATCTTTCGGTTTTATTGACCTCATCCGTTGTCAAAGGTTAAATGCAGAAACAATCAATTTCTGCTTTACGAGTAGCGAGAGTTGCAGTGTGTTTTCACAGGAATGTGATGTAATCTTTGATATACTATATTAATTCCTGTACCATTTTGAGGCTCACAAATGTTTTATTTCAATCATTTACACAGTTCTACTATTACTCACTACTTACACCTAGACAAGTGCGCAAACATGTTGTAATATTCACACACACACACACACACACACACACACACACACACACACACACACTTACTTACTTACTTACTTACTTACTTACTTACTTACTTACTTACTTACTTAAAAAGACGGACAAGAGACACAGACAGATAGACGGACAAGATACACACAAGACATACCAACCACAAACAAACACACGACGTGCATGCGTTCGCGTTTGTCTTCTTTCCGAAGCATATAACTGATGGCTTTGATGAAATAGGTCATTGCATGATGATTGGTGTGTAGATAGGTTGCAGATTGCCGTGTGCTATTACCGTTGCTGACTCGAAGACACGGAATATATAACATCCTCACGTAGTGTTAATTCTGAAACACAAATCACATAAATTGTTGAACTTTACCTCCTAAACGTAAACAACATGTAGAATGATTTGTAAATTATTAGCCTCAAATTGTACTAGATAGGCCTATTCCAATCATTTAGTGTTGGGCAATCGTTGAACGTGATAATTTCCTTGAAACTTATACTTCTAAATGGGTGAAATCAAATATTTTGAACATTGTGTTATATCTGAATGACAGATTCATAGGGCTTAAGAATTCTCCTGCTGTATACGTTTTCTGGTTTTTGAAGTCATCTCTCTGTCCATGTCATATCCTACATCAACATGCAAATGCGTCATTCTTCTTTAGATAACGTCAAGGGTAAGAGTCTTTCGTACTGGCGGTAAGATGACAAAAGAGTAGTACAGTAATGGAATGCATTCCGAGGTATATTTGTCGGCATGTCATGTAGGTTTTTAATGGTGTATTAGGTTGTAGTTAGTGTCTTTAATGTAAAAATCAGTGTAGTCAGTTAAATGCTCAGACCCATTACTCTGACTGGTACGACTACTCATGATAATCTATATCAAAATACTTTTAAAAAGCAAAATGGCTTATATTAATCTAATAACATGTCATTTCAGATGGTAGAAATGATACAGATTCTGTGACTACAAACATAATACGTTGAAGGCGATTGCTTGATGTCTGATTTCGCCCTAACGACTATCAATCTATGGTCATTTTCAGACGATTTCACATCTTCAACACAACAACTGTTCAACGCGTGGTTTAAAACAAGATGATTAACTATTTGTGACATACAAATGTGGTAAATACACTGCACCGTCAACATTAAATATTCAACAGTGATATATACAAAGTATGGACACACATATTTATCAGAAGCGTGGTCATGATACTTGTATTATTTCGTTGTGTGTAATTTAAGTTAACTTTAGATTTATCGGAAGTACAGCTGAGGTGTTGGATTGATAGCTAAAAGAAAAATGTACAATCGCCAAAGCAATCTGCTGTTTTCACAATGAGACACGTTTTATGCTCATGGGTATTTATTCAACAGTGATATATACAAAGTACAGACGCATAGATTTATCAGAAGCGTGGTCATTGTACTGTTCCGTTGTGTGTAATTTAAGTTAACTTTATCGGAAGTACAGCTGAGGTGTTTGATTGATAGCTGAAAGAAAAACGTACAATCGCCAATGCAATCTGCTGTTTTCACAATGAGACACTTTTTATGCTCATGGGTATTTACGTTTCCACCATAAACCAAATAAAAAACTTCTTTAATGGTACAAAGTATTCACCATTTGACGCGTTACATTCGAACAATCTATAGAATAATCTCGTCCATAAAATGTTTGTATCGAACGTAGAAGATGTGGTGGTAAATATTTGTTCTGTGCTTACAAACTGTTCATGTATAAACAGTCTTGGGCGTTCAATCTATAATCTTGAGAAGAACAGCTGAGCCCACTGTCTCTTGTTCAGAAACGAAGAATGTCGACTATCACATCTCACATTAAAAATAGACGCCATTACGAATATAATGATGCTGTCGAGGTATCTGTATGATTGACTAGTCCCAATAGACTGAAGCAACTATTAGGAAAACGAGTTGGGTATAAGGTAACATGAGGGTGATGAATGATCATCGTGTACTGTTTGACGAGTTCTAACTCTCAATTCTTTGTGCAGAAAAAGTACTTACCAATACAGTAGACATAGTCATATACATGGTCATGCAAAAATCATTTTATATCAATTACTTGACAATTGTTTTTGGCCATATAGTAGATATACATCCACGATATTATGCATGAAAGAGCTGAAATGCATGGTTGATTCTTTTTGTAACTAATGATATTGGGAAAATGGCAATTACAAAATATGTGACCCTGGTTGGAGAGAGAGAGAGAGAGAGAGAGAGAGAGAGAGAGAGAGAGAGAGAGAGAGAGAGAGAGAGAGAGAGAGAGAGAGAGAGAGAGAGAGAGAGAGAGAGAGAGAGAGAGAGAGAGAGAGAGAGAGAGAGAGAGAAAGGGGGAGAGAGAGAGAGAGGGGGAGAGAGAGAGAGAGGGGAGAGAGAGAGATTGTGCAGATCATGTTTGCTCAGTCGTTATCGAGGACAAGTCGGGACACTCACCTTCGAGAAGCAGTCGCTACCTTTGGCGCCATATGATTAGCTCTGCTTAATTCAAAGATGAAATAATTGGCCGTCAGCGATTAATTTTCGCGACTAATTCAGTTGCACTGAGCTGGTGGGTCAAAGGCGACGCCAGAAGTTAAGACGCCAGTATAAAGAAAGCTGTGGTTAGGAAGAGGGAGTTGATGAGTTGCTGCTGATATTAACAAGGAGAGCCCGCACAAGGTCACACTAGGTCACACATTGCTCCGAACTATTTTTTTTAATAATCGTATGAGCTAAATATTTCATGCATAAGATATTTTCATGCCATTCAATATTCACCCTGACAATTATTTCAAGGAAGAATTAAGCGCAATGTCCAATAGAATATTATGCCTAATTTGAAATATTCTAAGAATATACCTTTGTTTTTAGGTTTTCGTTAAGTATGTAATGTTTTCCGTTGTATTTATATTTGATTTTATATTTAGAATGAGTCGTTTACATAATGTTGAAAAGAATGATTCATCTAAAAAAACATATTTCTTATAACATTGTCATGATATTTATAAGTCTTGTGCCACTCATACATCGGTATTGTGGGGGAGATGTATCCTACTTCTAACCAGTGGATATGTTCGTTGCTTCGTAAAATGAATACTAGCTTGATATATTAATTTGAATTACGAATGTGCAAGGCCAAGATCGACCTTACCATTGCATAGGAAAATAGTACTTTAATACAAACTGGATTTATTTGTATTCACAACTGCATATCTAACTTGAACTAATCCTCTTCCATCGCGTTTTACAATGAAGAAGTGTATTAGGTTAGTTAATCCTTTGAAAGACGCATAACATCAGTCAGAAAAATATGTTACATGGTCTTATTTGTCTTTCGATAACAAGAGAACTGACCCTTCAATCACATCAACGCAAAATTTCGTACGTGTGTGTGTGTGTGTGTGTGTGACTAAAGTTGAAACAGTACTTTCAATCGATTTTTGTTTCTATGTAGTTAATCCAAAATATGATTTTGATTAAAAAACGAAGGAAATATTGAGTATTATACAGTAAAGGTTGTTTTAGGCAGTAGACGGTAGAATGTGTCTGGATATTATCTCGGCAAATATTCTGTATCAGTATTCCGAGATGTACATCTACGGCTAAACTGATAACAAACATTTCTCAAAACAAATTGACATAATTGAAACAGTAAACCATTCAATTGATTACTCCTCACGATGTGCCCACTTTGACTGAAATGATATCCATCTACTTTAAGACTATACAGTCCTCGTCTATAATGGACATTAAAAAAGTACGCGTTTTTGCTTTTACGACTTTGACGACACATTCGATCATGATCGATTCTGATCCTTCACTTTGTTACAATTTTGTATCTGCAGTTTTTAGCTTTACTTTCACTACCTACAATAACGCAAGCCACCAAAATACGACTCGGACTTTATCCCCCAGTCAAGGAAACTTATGCACAATATGCTTGAACTGCATTGTGGCAGTACCGAAAAAAATAACACTATTTCTAACTTTAACTATTACCAGGAATTTATTTGAAGTTACTTCAACAATCAAAGCCCATATCCTTATTGTTTTATATTTATGAAGTTCTATCAAAGACAAAATTTATGCACAATAAAACGATTGATACGGACTATTTTCCTTTACCCAAGTTGTCTGGAAAGGTACTGTATATAACAATAACCACCATATGTCATATATTGATACAGTGAGTACGGAAAGACATAGCAACATATATGCCGATAAATAAGAACAAAGATGGCCGCCGTGAATTGACAACGGCTCAACGTTCCGAAGTATTGCTGGAAGACTAATTGCAGAATTCAATATTCGAGGTACATAGTACATAGCGTACCAAACAACCAAGATCAAAGGAGGTGCGACTGAGTCTGGATTTTCTTGCTCGCTCGGAAAATATTTACCTGGTGAAATTAACTTTAGTATTACGGAGGCAATAAGGAGATAGATTGGTATCATCTACTTGTGTGTAGAAACGGAGGCTGCTATGACGTCATAAGTTAAATATCCGCCGAGAAATTGACGAAATATAGATTCTTTGGCATTAAGTATTTATGTTCTGTATGGTTATGTAATATATAAAACATACATGTCATAATCCGATTTGGTAGACTTTGGAATCCTTTATTCTATAATATAAGATATAAGAGCTATTACATGCATGATTCACATACTAATTATCTTTTCTTTCTACCTGATTTGTTTTCAGGCGTTTCAGTGCTAAGGAGACTAGATATTTGTGCTCTTCTAAGTGTTGTCATATGAGACGTTTGGACTTCGTATATAGCCTTTAATTGAGTTCATATAGTGCCCGAATTTACACGTTCTGCCAGGGATTCCACGAGTTCCACGAGTCGTGTCTTTTTTGTTGAAATGTTGTCATAGAGTAGAGCAGATAACACAGCGTATCTTTCAAATTGTGATACGCGCATCAAACTTTGCAAAGACGTTCTAAGAGAGTTATGTTCTAAATTCATCCCATTTGAAATGTGAAGATCCAAGATGGCGGCAGATTGCCAAGATGACCACAAAATATATCGTGAGAAAGTTCGATTTTAAGGTTATCGCATCTGATACTGTTGTAGTGTCTTCCATTTTCCGTAGCTTGGAATCCAAAGCGTGATACTGGCAGAAACTAGCCTCGCTAGACAAAGTCATTCTGTAGATGAGTTATTGCGCACATCATCACCCGATTCAAGAGTCACAAACCAAAGGAAGACACAATCTGCCTCTTCATAAAAAAAAACGAATTTGAGGTCACTGGATATTATTCAGTAATCATTTTGTGAAAGTAAGTTTTCAATATCAAATCTAAATGTAATCAATAAAATAAAAGACGACCATACATTAATACAGAGATGTGTAAAAAAAAATGCACATGGTAATGGCTAACTGATAAAGACCCCCGTGCTTTTTAAACATCTGCATACCAGAGTATTGTCATATCCCTTTATGTATTAGATATCCAACGCTAACGAGAGGCTAGGTATTCTTCAATTTTGCGAGATTTACATTTTGGATATAGTAATTTTCTTTATTATATAGTCGAGCCGTCTTTTACAATTTTACATCATATAGATATCCGAAGAAATGCTACAATATGTTATACATTATTGAAGAATCCGGGGAAAGAGCCAGGAAAACTTGGGTAAATGACATAAAGAACCTTTTATTTACTTGTAATCTACATGAGTTTTGGGTATCTCAAACAGTGAGAAATGTTGATAAGTTTTTGTTTATATTTGTCGAGAAATTCAGAAAGGTTTTGTTTTCCCAATGGTACAGTGAAGTGTGTTCCCTTGATAAGTTGTCTTTGTATCGTGAGTACAAATTTTCTTTGGAGCCGGAAAGATACTTACGGTCAATCAACATTTCTAGTCATATGCAAATGCTTGCTAGGTTTCGCTGTTCGTCACATTTCCTGCGCATAGAGACAGACAGAAAACACGGCATTGAAAGAAACCAGAGAATATGTTTATTGTGCGATTCAAATGAAGTCGAAGATGAATATCATTTTTTATTAGTATGTTCATTTTTCAATCACTATAGGGAAAAATATATTTCTAGATTTTACTTTGATCCTCCGTCTGTACAGAACTTTGTCGATTTACTTTCTTCTAACAATGTAGATACACTACAACGTCTCGCAGTATTCTTATTTCATGCCATGAAACTACATAAAGAATACCGTATCATAAGTACTTATCTCTGCAAAGTGTACTTAAGACACGAGTCAGTATATTTTTTTCTCCTTTTCAATTCCTCTATATCGTCATTATATTATGTAATAGTTTTTGTATCAAAGGCAAATCCGACATCATTAGTAGCTAACGATAGAAAACAGGAAACGGCACGTATGCCGCCGAAACAACATGTTGATGATAGTCATATGTTTCTCCTTTTTTCACGAAGTCTAAATATAGTTACAATATACTCATATTGTTTGAACTACACTGTTAAAACAAGAGCAGTAACTGATGTACGTAATCTCACAACTTTAAATCTGTGCTCATTTTTCGATGCCAACTTTCAATATAATCTCCTATTATTGTACATAGATAAACTAATACTACAAACTACTGCTCTTTCAGTATCATCATATCCTCTCTAAAGAGACCTGTCATCCATTGCCCTTTCCTAATAATAGACATAATACGGCATAGTAATAATAAACATTACCATCAATCATACGGACTAAATGTTGTGGTAAATATAGCGTAAATATGTCATAAGAGAATATTACAGTTTTGCGGATGGAGTCATGAACGCTGACAAATGACTGAGGGAAAGTAAACCGTAGCAAACATTTCTTAATCAAGAAATATTTGTTTAATTAATTCAGATAGTGGATAGCATGCGTCCCGCGTCCCTTTTACATCATATTACATTATATGATAAGCTGGTATGTGCTTATTTTCAACTTTGTTTCTAAACCAAATATTGTATTCCATTCTAATTGTCGGACTACTGTTACTCATAACTAGAGCACAGATGGGAACATTCATTCGACATTCGATATATTTGCACATAAATTTTAGAAAGTTTTATAACATATTTGGGGTAGCCATTAAATATCGGACAATAAGCAAATGCGTGTGTGCATCCAAATCTGAATTCAAAAGGAATGCACATATTATAAATAACAGAATTCAATGAAATGGAACGAGTTGACAGCAGGTGGATTGTGCTAGAAAGCTTGCAAGGGCCAAGGTTAACTACAGCAAAGTCTTTGATCCAGATTTACAGTTGGAACGTTATTCAATGGATATCTGAATTGACACGTTGCCAATCTCCTTAAATGTATATATGCGGCAAGTTGTTTGTAAGACGACAATGTGGCTATCGTTCACAACGAGGCGATGGCGCCGAAAAGCTAAAAATATTTCAAAGTACAGGTAGTATAGGTTTTCCCATTCCTTAGAAAGACGCACCTGTACTTTTTTTTGCCATTATACAATAGTATGTACATTCATGTATGGGTTTTATGCGACTATTCGTATAGATGAAAATAATAGCCTGAGGTATTTAGTTACATGCCATTATGAATCACGGTGGTAACGATATGGGCAACATAAAGACAGAAAACAGACGGACAGACACGATATCATCGTTAAGACTGGTTTGAATAATATACACATTGTTAGACATTCAGTAATTAGACAATTTGCTTGTTCTTTCCTCTACTATACGACACGGCCATTTGTGTCATCGTGACTGGATTTCAAGCAAAAAATGTTAGTGATCCTTTAGAAGTGCTTACTTAGTTAGTGCTTACATAATAAGTGCTTACATAACTACATAATTGCTTAGCGTGCTTACATAATTGAAGATAGACGATGAGTTAACGAAGATCGATACTTGCGTTTGTCATCATATGAAACGTAAATGAGAATTGTCATCATGGGACTAGCAATATTGAATAAAAAATACCATTTTCATAAATTAAGGATATCAATAACATCTTACTCGGGTTTCAAATCGAGACTGTAATATCGTGATCATATCTTTCTAGCAACAGATCCCTAAAGTAAGATTAACTGTTACAATCTATCACGTTTGAACGTGTTGAGACCAGCAAACGTGAACCAATTACCTTTCTCGCAGCTTAACGGAATTACCCCTGTCCTCCGTTTCACGTATTGTACAATGGGTGAAAACACAGTGTGTAGTAAAACGTATTGTTGTTTTGGATCGAACAAGGCTACTCTTTCTGTGATCAATGGGGAATATTAACATTGACTTGACCATTAATGACCACTTTAGAATAACGAGTTGGATGTTAAATGTGTTGAATGCTAGCAATTACACTATAGATTTAATGTCACCTGGTTATTGCCTACTAGTCCTTGGGTTTGCACGATCAATACCCATATCAGTGTAACTATGTGGTTGTGACATTGGTGTACTGTTACTATAGGCGCATGACTGATCATTATTGACGGTTTATCCCCACCACTCTCTTCAATAACGTTTTTTCTCAAACGCATGAAGTGGTTCTTGATGACTCACGTTTACCTGTATCTATTTGCATCACAGTTATCTTGCACACTCAAATGTTATAATGGGTTTGAGGCAAGCGTCGTGATCTTTAGATTTTGTTTACAAGTATTTATAGTAAGGTAACAATATAGGTTCATGTGTCAGAGCTAAACGTATGGTGACAAAACTACTACACTTTTCAAAGGCCATCAGGTTCGCCACTAGTATTGTACATCATTGCAGCGCACATGCAAAAAATACATAAAATGAAATCCCAAGCATCAAACAGATATTATCTAGTATATACGCCAATTTAAAGCCCACTTTCCCTTCTATCTCCGATGGAAAATATTCTCATTCAGAAACACTAGATGTAGTATTGTGCACAGCAAAATATAACTACTTTCATTCCAAATCGGGATTCGAAACAAAGAGCCCTCTCAGTGAACGACATGGGAAAGACCAATTTGCATTCTAATTTAGAAATAAACTTTCAAAATGACAGGCGCAGGCACTATGTTGTTATCGATGTTAAAGTCAGGCTGGAACTGATAGAGAAAGGTATTGAATTGATTTAAATATGATTGTTATCCATATCATAACGATATATTCTGTTGTAACACTGGCGAATGAACCACAGAGTTAACACCATGTGGGTTTTCGTTAAGTTGGTCATTGCAAGAGATTCCTTTTTTTGAATGGGCGGTTGCTATCGGGTACCATACTTGATACAAGGCAGAATGTACCGATTTAAACAGTGAACTCTGCCAATGGCAGGTTCTCTTGACGTCACAACAAGACTGTGCTATTATCAAACGAGGATTCACAATACAGTTCATAAATTTAATCAGGCGATGTAAGTACGCATACGTGTCTTTATGGTCAATACGTGCTGAGTTCAATCATTAACCTACCCTGTGAAGGCAAATGGTACAGTCTCAGAGCACATGCTGTCGGAGTATAAAAACGAAACACAGTAATGTAGTCAGCTTAGCAAATTAACCTACACGTTGACAGGAGAAGTGGAAGATATTATAGCTTTGTCACCACATAGCGATGGATTCGTTCAGCACAGGTGGCACTGAGCCGACAGAAATGACAACAGTTTTTACAACACAAAGTGTCGAAACAGTCAATAGTAGTACTCCATTCACTACTTTGGGATCCACATGGATTTCTACCACGAACGATGCTGTGAATATATCCCTTTCGTTTTTTAATGCCTCAGCGAGAACAGAAGCAAGTACTAGTACTCTGACAGGTGATTGGAGTAGTTCAAAAGTTTTTGACGAAGCTAGTACCGAATTTACTGGTAACTACAGTAATTTAACAACCACGCTATATAACCCTGGTGGAGATGCCAGTCCTCCTGCCTGGTTGGCAGACTTTAATGATTATGTCGCTATTGTGGTTCCAGTATTTTACGGCATAATTTGTTCTACTGGTTTCATCGGCAATCTTCTTGTTATCCTTGTATTGCTACGTTTTTCTACCATGAAAACCCTACCTAACATCTACATATTCAATCTGGCCGTTGCAGACTTTTTGTTTATGTTTACTATACCGTTCATAGCATATCAATTTGTTACAAAGAAGTGGATATTCGGCCATGTGTTTTGTAAATTCGTGATGTCATTTGACGGCATGAATCAGTTTACCGGAGTCTTTCTGTTAACAGCGATGAGTATAGATCGGTACGTTGCGCTCGTTCATCCAATAAAATCTCTACGGAGGAGGACGCCGCGAAACAGTCGTATCATATGTATCACGATGTGGGTAGCATCTGGGCTAGTTTGTTTGCCGTTATGGATATATTCAGAGACCTTCCCCTCTTTAGAAGGAAATGTGACAGAATGTGGCCTTAAGTGGGGTCGTGACGTGTACCATGCCTTCATCCTGTACGCCTTCATTCTTGGGTATGTGATCCCCTTGCTCATCATATGCGTTTGTTATTTTTCAATCTTCCGTCTCATCATGACAAATAAGCAACCAGGTGAGAAAAGTTCAACGAAGAAAAGTTCGAGAAGAGTTGCCATTCTAGTTATCATCACAGTCTTGATTTTTGCAGTCTGTTGGCTACCGTTTTACTCTGTACAGATCTACTTTTCATTTTTTTATGCAGGGATACCGTCGCTAGCAGCGTACAGTTCACATTATGTAAGCATTTGTTTAAGTTACGGTAATAGTGCCATTAACCCGTTGATTTACACCTTTGTCGGGAGAAACTTCAAGAAGAGCATCATCCGCCTTTTACTCTGTAAAGGAGACTCTCGTAGGAGGTCCAACAGCGCTTTTGTATCAAGTACTCGAATGACTAAACTTCAGACGAGAAATAGTCGTCGATCGAATATGTACACAGCATCGCCTTCGTCTTTTTCGGATACATCGCCTAATAGTGTCGATTTAATAACATATAACAATACAGCATTCAAGGTAACGGCTAGGGATTTTTTGCAGCAGCTAGGAAAGACAGGAGATGAAAACGGTGCAGCTACTTTCAGAGACGATGGGGAGCAGAATAACGCTTTTCGAAGTATAGATGATGAAGGCACTGATGGAACAGCAGCTATTGGACCTGATGTTGCAGTCGATGCCGTTAATGAACTGGCAAAGGAAGGAGTGATTGAAACCTAGTAGGACTGAATGAATGTCTCATATTTCTCTAAATATGAATGAAAATCAATTACACTACTATCAAATACTACCTGTGGTATTATTTCAGTACCGGTAGGCTACCACACTTTCCATATTCACCTAGTCCCACACAAAATAGGGGTAAAGATAAGCTCCAAAATATTCGTGTCGTTGGTGCATTTTCTCTCCAGAAGTGTGAACACTGCGTATTTTAGGAATGGTTGGATATGATGAGGCTTTGTATTACTAACAAGCCTTTTGATCTGGCTTGTAAAACTTCGTAAATATTATATGTTTGATGCGTATACTGGTATTAACACCAGGGCGCTGAGAATAATAATTAGTATAGCCACTCTTGTCATCATTACATTTGATGGATGGAGTGTACTACTTTTTTATTAGCCAATTTAGTAGGGATACAATGTGACCATGTCAAATAAAACGCATGTTATCTTTTGTTCTTCATCATTTTCAATATTCAAAGGCCATAACTCGTACGTACCATCGATTACTGTAACACTATTAAGTTTAATATAACATTTTGCGGAGGTTTCCAAACATTCAAATCTTTTAATGGTTAAGCAGGGAATGGTAAAGTTGTCTATGTTCGTTCTAAAGCTAAGGTTACGGCTAGTATATTTTACAAGTCCTCACGCCTATAGTATGCCTTCAGTATCAATAAGGGAAATAGGGTCTAATGAGATTAAATAAGATTAGTTCCTTGGAGTATGTTGGCATGGCAGACGATGAGCTTTCCTGTGTTGGCATTAACAAATAATGCTACCCACCTCGAGGCATGTAACATGTTTGCTCTGATTAATGTAACATTACTACATTGGATGATGTTTTGATCACGGCAATGCTGGGTGATTTGGCGGCTTTTCGTACTGGCTTCAAAGCTCGCATACCGTGCCATTTAGCAATTACGAAGTCCAGTAACTCATCACTAACCATCTGGCAGCCGACCCTCGTACGGGATAACCTTTAAATGATCGTTACCAAAGCTTTGAGGCGTCTGGAGATGAAATTTTCAGTTGCTTTAAAAGGTCACAAAAGCAGCATGATGTGGGCGCCGAGAGATGAAATTGCGGTTTTGCAGCTGGAAAGATTGACAATTAAATCACAAGTTAAATGATTGTGTACCAAGAGCAATTTAATAACTTTAAACCGAAATGATTGTTATGTACAAGTTGATATTATACACGTGGAATGCCTTCTCGGACAAGTAGAAGACACACTTGGGGAATTAGTCTTTTTCATCTTTATTTTTCAACTATGAATGCATCTTGTTCGAACTATTCCCTGAAAGCTTTTCATAGGAAAGACGTAGGGGAAAACCATAGTTAATAGTTTGAAGGCATGTAGATACTTCCATGGGTTGTTGTGTTGAATGTGAACAACTAGCCGGGTTTGATTTCAATAGTAATTGCTAGAGTGGCAAACTTTCATGTCAAACTCTGTTAAAAGAGTTTGTGTATAAATTGAGAGGAGTGGTGTTTGTATTTTGTCTGCTTTGAAGTATAATGTATCTCAACAACGCTTTTTAGGGGGTATATAAATATTTGTATGGCGGAGTTGGAAAGATAGGGAAGCAACTGCATTTTAATAATCTACACACGCAAAGTTCTTTGTTGCTTGATCTGAACAGGTCAGAATAAAGTGCAGTACATTTATTTTAAAAGACGCTATATTACAAGTATTATAGACGCATGTATATTTACATATAAGCAACTAATGTTCTTTTATATGTCAACAATTTATTCAACTACTAGCATATTAGGGAAATACCGAGTGGAAATTGAGAGAGACGAAGATTTTCGTCGTTCTAGCGAAGATCGAATAACTGCCTATATCTTTTCCCTACATTCTCCAGATTATAGTCTAATATGTAATATGATGATTCAATATCGTGGCAATTTACCAACGTTTACTACTCATACGAAGCAAAGGGAACGTTCTCTCAGTTTCTTACATCGTATTTCCCCATTGCTTGAATTGTAGTCAGTCTAGTCTGGTAAACCACCTTCTTAATGTCGAACACATCCTTTTAACATACTTTGATGAATCATTGTGAATTATTTTGAACATTCTCCAGCACAAATTGTATGTCTAATACCTGCATACTTATATGGTGTTCCTCTTTACACACTATCTCTTCTTAACTCTAACTACATTATATACAGAAATGGACATTCATCCATCCTGCTTGGAAGATCCTTACTTAGTAATGTACAACATGCCTTAGTGGAATATTCACACTGTTAAGGAAATACCTAGCTTTTTAATACACTGTATTAACTCCCAAAGGATTAGTGATACGTGCGTTCTTACATTTAAATCTAGTTATTTACAGGGATTTTGCCATTTGAAGGTCAAAGGTCGCTTGTAGATCCTTACAATTTCAATGATACCACTTACCGATTCATTTCGGTCATTTATATAATATTGTGTATCATAAGCTAGTACTATGCATAGTATGCTTTGAATCAAGCCACGTGGTATGAGTTGCATACCCTGGTAAACACTATGTATACATGCAAAATTATTTTATGGATCTAATTATACAACATTTCACTCAATCAATAAGACAATTTAATTCCCCACCAATCAAAAGGTAGGTTCATTAAATCAGTCATCGAAATGACCAATCAATCAATCTATAAAATAGATTTATTTTGATATTGATGATGATTGATCGAATCTAACTGACTGGGTTAAACAAGTTTGAATGTCAAAGAGCGAAAACAGGCTATTAGTTTCAATATAGAAGAAAATTCCAATAGTCTGGACGTTAGCAATTAACTTTTTTAGGTGAAGACCTAAAAATGAATAAAATCAAATCAAATGCAAACTTATTTAATTACTAAATATTTATTTTGCGTCCGCTGTTATGACAGCGCACTGAAATGTAATTGGATTGTGGAGGTCTTGCAGGCAGTGCGTTCATTGCGTGCAGTACCGAGAATACTGTTTGACAAACGAAGCTGAAAGTAATGTTATGTCAAACAAGATCGCTGTAGTGTTATTGTAGACAGCATTCCTCGTGCATCAATTGTGAGACTAGCCTAATTCGTAAATGCATTTCGATGGCAGATTTCTTCCTATACATAGACTAAGCTGTCGACAAAAATACTTTAAAGTAAATGATAACACTGAAGTACGCAATTACATGTAAAGAGTCACTTCGTGGGACCCAACGGGTACAGAACGGAATGGGGGGGGGGGGGGAGGGTATCTATAAGAATGACCCATGTCCGTCAGTGGTCAACCATATTTCCTACACCCACAACTCATCAGTTACCAAAATACCAAACCTGTCACATAATTAATGTCGGTACACAGTACATATGCATGTCACTTATTGTGATCTTGACATTTATGGCAAAATAGCGGCCTTCTGCCTCTTATCTCTATGGGTTTAATGCATTCAAACATCATTTGTGTCTGTTGACCTAATATTATCAATAGCGAACCATCTAATGAGACTTTAACATTTGACTTTGACCATTATTTTCAAGGTCAAATAGCCAAAATGTGTCTTACTACACAGAAGATATGTTTGTATTAGATTGTATTTTCCATTAAATCTAAGGGAACAGGAAAGCTTGTATAACACATGCATGGTTTATAATTTTTACATTGCTGAGTTATTGCAAAGAACTGTGGCAGTAGCATCCTGTTTATACTTTGTGTGTTTGATGTCAGTAATGAATTCATCGCGACACTATCTCAAATTGATTCTGCTTGAATCATTATTTAATATAACCGCAGCCTCCCCAGTAATTGAAGTCATATCGAGTGGCTCCTTAGGAGTGAACTCTATTAAAATTGTGAAACCATATTGGTTATATCATGTTTAATATGACTGTACACAGAATGAGTATAACTCGTATCATAATAACAGATCATCACACAGTCTGCATCTGTTCTCTATAATGTACTGTACGACACTCAGAAAAGTACAAATGTTCGTAAGCTTTAAATTAATGTTGGGTATGAAAACTTGATATATATATATATATATATATATATATATATATATATAATAGATTCACGTGTATGTCATACATACATACATACATACATACATACATACATACATACATACATACATACATGTAATCCCGCCGTGCATAATGCGGACAGACAGACAGACAGACAGACAGACAGACAGACAGACAGACAGACAGACAGATAGAAGTTTATACAGGGACAGACGTTTTATGAAATTATAATGTCTGGATGAACAATTCATAGACACAACAATACTTATCGACCAGCCTTCATTCGACAGTGTAAGTCACCAAGCAAACACTTTAGTTCCTTCTCCTCTGCATATACGTAGCGAGTGTTTTATTCACAGACAAAGTCCGTAAATTTACTAACAAATTTAGGTTGGAACTAACAAACAGTGTAAAGCAATCAATAACATAGGTTATGAAACAAAACAAAAATGTTGTCCTCCCTCCGGTATTGACCCTCTTTATATTGAAAGGTAGTATGCTTATCATATAATTAAAATATACCCGGTCTATTCACAATGATAATCATGTAGTTGTGATCTTGTTACCATGGAATATGCGAAGTAAATTAGTGTAACATCATCTAGATGATCCTTGGCAAAACTGAACATATCATCTTATCATTAACTTCTTAATATATACCACCATGTCCTAATTACATTGCATAATACGTCATTTGTCAGTCAAGATGACCAAACAAGAATTATTGTTTCATTCTAGAAATTGAAATATTCAAAATCTAGCGTATCTTTCAATTTGTATTCATCATACCTAACATCGTATTGGTACCATATTGTGATAGTGACTAAGGAGAACGATGAACACAAAGACATAGTAGAAAACAGTCTGAAGTGAAATGCTAGCGTACAAGCATATATCCACCCCCACCAATCGGTGGTGTCAGACGATGTTGCATGCCCAACACACCTTTCCATTTACAAATCGTTGTTTGATATGACAGTAAGAATATCTAAAGTCTGTTTTACAGTATTTATCTTGACGGTTAAAGACATGGAGACATTGCCACAAACATTTCACCATTTTTGTAGTTGTCCCCATTGTACATGTAGCAACGTTGATAACAGTTGTGTCAGGCATAGTAGGTCAAAAAATACGTCACGTTCATCAGCATTGATACTGGCTATACACAGGCAGAAAGCAACAACAGAAGACCAGTTGTCTACAAGAGCCTGACAATGTGTTTAAAGAAATGATTACATAATGATTGACAATTCTAACGACAACATGATTTAATACGCTGTAAAAATACTGGATTATCAACTATTAGGAAACTATATCCAATTACAGGAAGGATTCTTTCGAAATACATTTAATTCGTTTTTTCTTCTGATAAATAGCATACGCGACAAGATGAACGTGGAGCTACACGACAGACATGTGATTGGGTGTAACCTCTCGATCCGAAGACCTATGTTTGTTATCGTGTCATGGATTGACGTCACGAATATCAATATAGGACTATTTTATGAGGCATATCATGATATATATTTACGACTACCATCATAGGTACATGTATTTATTGTTTTTACAATGTTAAAAGGTTATGCGAATAATTAAAAGGAAATACATGTTATTGGTAGTTTTCTGGAGACATTACTACATAACTAATACTTATACGTTATAAATTCATATTTAACCAATGCAAGAACATGTGCTTTGAGGGCATAGAGTGTAACGTGGTGATGTGGGGTTATTTGGGTTTAATTTGTATGTTATCAATGTTATTACTATCACTTTATTACAAATAATCATGAGTAATTACAAGTATTCTAACTATTGTAAATAACAATAATCTGCATACTGTTACTTTTCGATATATAGGGAAGCGGACAGATGCAGATGAGATTTGGTGTAAAATAGTGATTAGTTGTGTGTACCCAGTTTACATACATGTCACTTCTAACAAACTTTTGAACATGGGATTCCAACATTACATTTCAAGTTGAACTGTAAAGTGACATTTGAATTCGAGGTGAGCTCTAGGAAATGAAATGAATAAAATAATGCGCAAGTTTGTCTGCATTTCTGCATCGTTGATAATACGACCACCTCGATCAAAATAAAAAAGCCCTTCAAATTTAGAACGTGTGACTTACATTTTGCGAGAACAACCGTTTTAAAGTGACACGCATATATTTAGAAACAGTAATTCCAACAATCCAGAGACCGCCGACATTCGAAATATTTGACATTTTCAAGTGATTATTTGTTATTTCCATCATGAACGTGTTTTGCACTTGATAATTTTTTCTGTTCTTTTCATATTAATTATTTAATGAAGTTCAATGTGCTCGGCGATAAGAAAACAACAATTTATAAGAATAACAAGAGGTATTTATATTCTATAACGAACTCAATTTTTTCCCGAAATTGACATAGACAAGGTGAGTAGTTCCCACCGTATGGCGTACATAATCACTTCTTTCATTGATTAACTTGTACCTGTAAATACAACATACATGACAAATTAAAATATAAATGTATCTAATAACAGTTGAAAACTTGTGCAAATGTTGTTTTTGTTAGTAATATTTGTATAAAGAGGTCTGTGCTGAATGAGATACACGTGTGGGAATACGAGAATGACGGATATCACTTGCATTATATGGTATACTAGTTCATGTTGTATATTGTATATTTCTGTGTAAGTATATTACTCAAAATATAAGTCCTTGTCGGCAACGTATGGTGCAGCAATATTCAGCTTCCAGGTCAATGGAATGTGCTGCTTTCATTCGATTAACGGTTGAATGGGTGTGTTAGAAACGGTATCAGTAAACAAGATGAGAGCGTTTATCCATTCAATGAATACACGACTGCTGTTACTTAATACATGTTTTCATTGCGATGGAATTAAGAATTGTATGCCAAATATTTATATGATTGACAGACTAATTTTCGGTGGCATCTGCGTATGTGCCGTGGACAGGGTCGTGGCAATAATGTCCAAACCGTTAGGATAAGGTGCATAGGTATATGAATAACCTATTTTTAAACATTTAGTTGAGACAACTCTTTATAAAGAAAAGGTAAGCTCTCTCATGGTCTGTCATTCCACATTTGAGCTCAGGGGAAACTAGTATTGCTCATGCGTCAATCGATGACGATTGTCTTAAAAGCTGTATCAACTGGCGGACAAGCATCTATCTGATAGCGTAGAACTCAGCTGCGATGTATCAACGCTCCCTTCTTTACGATATATGATATCACGATGGGAAGTAGAAAATGCTCGCTGTTAAGGTGCAGTTAGTGAAACACTGAACTTGTGTACAAATCAAATTGTACGCAGCATGTTACACCAATAAGTATTGACATGGCTTAACATGGATGTCTCTTGGATTGCATTCGGTTATGAATTCCAAGAGACCTTTATCAAATAGGATGTTTACTTCGAAAGAGATTTAATTAAAATTTGGATATTGTGCACGGTTAAAACACAAGAAGATATCACTATAGACTGATAGTCAATTCACCACAAACAATCTAGGTATAATGTAACCTTTAGCGATTCAAAATCTACGATTAGTTGGATTTTGGAGCGTGAATAAGTGAGGCTTCCGTGACAATATCGATCTTGTTAAGTATGTCATGACATGATCAGGCCATAGCTAGATTTCTTGATCTCTTCGTAGGTCGTAAACATCTGTCATTTCAGAACTAAGATAAGAAACTCCACTGGGAATGATGCGTCAAAGGAAGTTGATATCCTGGTTGAACTTTTGTTGTCGAAAACTACATGTAAGCTGAGACCGGTGTTCTTTGTAGATCATAATAAAGAAGCTCGTGTAAGATTTCAAAAGCAAAGATTTGGAATACAATTTAAACTCTTTGGGACATGATATACCAACGATTTGTTAGCTAATTTCGTCACGTTTATTAAGCAAGTTTATCCCAATTGTTTCTGTTTACTCGGGACAAATGTCGTTATTCGTAACTACTTTGTACACTACGACCAACAATCTATAATATTTATAATATCTATATCTTACATATGAATATATTTGTATTCATACAGGCAGATAAACGAGACAGACAGAAAGACAGACATTCAGACATCCATCCGTCGTAAGTGCACCCCCCCCACACACACACACATACATACATACATACATACATACATACATACATACATACATACATACATACATACATACATACATACAGACAGACAGACAGACAGACAGACATACATACATACATACATACATACATGCATACATGCATACATGCATACATACATACATACATACATACATACATACATACATACATACTGCCCATAGCATCTCAGAGAAGAAAAATTATATATTCAATTCTAAAAATAAATTCTCGTTTACAGTTTGAATCACAGGATATATACAAGATACTTAAAATCCCTTAAGTCGTTGCATGTTATAAGAAAATACGTCACAGAACCAATCAACAAACAACACCATGCAAAGTTTCCCCAAGCCATTTTATGTATCTGAGTTTCCGGAACATATGAGTCGGATACGCATGATTGAAAACGTAAGATTATACAGCAACTATTCCATGCATAATGAGAATGGTCACATCAGTGGAGAAACAAGCAGAACGGCACTGACATTATTTGTCGAGGTAGTTGATATATTCCAGGTTCAGCTTGGCGATAATCAATATAGTGGTCATGAGCACCACACAAGCCTAAAAAAAGCGTGTTGATATCCGGTATCCTGACTTCTATTGCGATTTTTAGATTAATGTAATAAGTTAATTGAAGCAATTCCAAAGATCAGTATGTCGATGTAATATCAGAATATCATGTCTGTATTGCCACCACGATGATACTGTCGATTGACGGTGTAACCATGATACCGTAAATATATACTCAAAGGTCGACTGAACGTGATAGTTTGCTATGTCTTAAAAATAATAATGAGAATTCTTATTTGTAAGTTGTTGCTGTTACGGCAACGCCGTTTAAAAGGGAGATATAGTACATGTATATACCTCGCCAATAATATAAAAATAAACAAGGTTGTTCGTTTTCCAGTTTCTGAAGCTTCCATTTCGGCTTTAATCAATTATAGATTGATCCTACACACCCAACCACCCACCCACCCGCACACACACTAAGCCAAAGGGTGTACCATCCCAGGAGGTTTTTGTGCTATTTATATTATACCAGTATATTGAAATTTGCAGTGAAACTTTACAAATTGGGGAAACAACCCATACACCAGAAAGACAGTGGAGATATAGATTGGCCTGAAATAATTATATCGCTTGACTTCTATATTTCTTGTTATTCCTCTAAAATCTGTAAGATACGAAAGACAGTGACAACGTCAGCAAACATTTAAACACACAGTGACTTGAGATATTTGGTACAAAATTGTAATTTTAGTTATTTTGTAATGTGGCAAGTTTATTCTCTGATGCTAGACTTGTTTGCGTGGCAGTTTTGCAACACCTTGTCTACACTTCGATGGAGTCAAGAATGATGTGCTCAGTGTATACTGTCGCTTCAAAAAAGGTGATGATTTTGCGTAAACATTTGGCAACTTCAGAAATGTCGTTCATATCCCTTTGCTGTGGAAGACATCAGCGTTCTGATGAGAGAATATCTCCGCGGTCAAAATCCACGTCACAAACATGCGACACTATGCTCGTTACAATAATTAAATCGCAATAAATCACACATATGAGATGAGCTTCCTAAGATAACAATAGGTCATGCATAATTATGAGCGTCATGAAAATGAAACAAAGGGCACCACACTTTAACTTGAATGACATCTCCAGACACACGATATGAGTGTATCTAGTGCCTTGACAACCATGTGAGTCATTTATATAAACTATATTCATTTCTCTAACTAGTTGTTTGGCGACATGTATAAACAATGTCATGTGTGCCCCCAAACACAGTAATTACAAATTCATAACACTGTTCTCGATGTCAAACACACAATATATTTTAACTCGGGACACATTGTTGACATTTGTCCTTTCAATATACGCTGTATTTTAGATTTAAAATATTTGTCCCATGGGCATTTATAATTACACAATGGTAAATCGGCATTGGAAGTCAACAAAGACTTACATCGAAGATGACCTCAAAGAAGGTAAAATGTTATATCCATAGGCAATATATTTTAAGAGATTAAATCGGTAGAGAGAGAGAGAGAGAGAGAGAGAGAGAGAGAGAGAGAGAGAGAGAGAGAGAGAGAGAGAGAGAGAGAGAGAGAGAGAGAAGAGAGAGAGAGAGAGAGAGAGGCACACTTCATCTTTAAACATTATAGAATCTTTAACTGACTCGAGGGGAAGTTGTGTGTGACACATCAAAATGAATACACAATACTTGTAATAAAAAGCCACAGATTTCAAGCCGTGTGGTTATTAAGCGCTTTGATTTCGCTGTGGGAGACCCATATATAATAGGAAAATAGGCATCAATGGTAGATGTTCTCTCACCATGAGTTTTCTAACATCCTTTTGATGTTCATTTAACCTCTGTAAAGGTGACACCACGCTATCAGTCGAGCAGTTTTACGAATTTGCATAATTGCTGATAGCGTGTAATAATGGTAATACCATATTGAAAGAATACAATTATCTGGTGATATAGAAATAATATATTGTGTCGTGTTTGTCATTAAAATGACTACAAAGTTATCAAAATATAGTGAAATAACGCATATACACTATTTTTGGAGAATTAGATTGTCAACTCAGAATCTGTCGATAATTATGTTCGTAATAGGACATAAAATGTATTACTAGACACAATATATATTTTAATAGTAATTGAGCAACATGTATGGTGATACCATTACAGAAGGTGTAGATAGTCTTCCGTTGAGATAGAATGCGCATCAGGAACAACATCCCTGAAAAGCAACGTTATTCAAATATCTCTAGACTTTGTTAAATGACGGCTTGTTCCTCACCCTTTCGATGTAATAATAGCAATTTGAGGGGTTCATCAACTTGTGTTAAAGGAAATCGGCAATATTCTATTTTCCCATACAGTTAAAACAACTATTTCTGTATTACAAAAGTGGGTAACATCAATAACATCTTCATATATATTTCAAAATTTTGCGTGGTAGACAATGATTTTTTTTCTCGATTTCAACGTGGAATTTTCTTGAATCAAGTAAAAACAACAGTTTGAGACCTTTTATTTCGATGACACATACTACCTTGAGTTTATACACATTTCAAGGAAATAACGTACAGGTTATGATATATGTGTATGTTTATAATTATATTTTTTTTTCACATACATAAATTTGATTATGGCGTCGCTGTTAATAAACAGAGAATAGGGAGAGATGGAATTGCATCATTCATCATGTTGAATTCAAACACATGATTAACGTTATTTGTGTTATGTAGTATTAACGAGTTTCCAGACATCGTCTTTAAAACATCATTTTTATTCCTAAGGAAATCATTCACCAATACGGAACCTTTCCTAAATACACAAAGGCACGAGACAGTATCGGTTTGTTTTTTGAACACTACGAGACAGCACATATCCGTAAGGTAAGGAAGTCAATGGAACTGCAAACCACATGTTCAATTTTTTTCATTGTGGAAACCGCACAGTAAAGAATCTACAGCGTAGTATAGTATCCTGTCCGTGTGCGTAGTTTCGGTTTGTTTGTTCTCACTGTCATGTTCTACTATCGATTGTCCTCGTCTAGTGTTATCTTTCTTTCCAAATGTTTAATTAACTCGGTGATGTTTTCAAACCTGCAGGCATATGCTTTCTGTATTTCATTCCACTATTAATAGTAATATAACCACTATATACTAATGGGCACGCTGTGGATATAAAAGAGTACAAGACTGAGTTTGGTCGCTTGTACTCTCATTTTACCATTCATAAAGTGCGATAACGTTATAATCATGTCTGTTTGTATGTGTCTATGTCCGTCTGTCAGTGTACACAATAGCTAAAATAAAAACCCATCAGGCTGATCGTAATATGGTTGCTTAACAAACCAAATATGTTCATGTGTTTCAATGTAATATGTATCCATTGACTGATTATGACACCAACTACAGCCAGGCATGATTTCACGGCTAAAGGTGTGTGTTGATGTGTACAACTCATGGAAAAAAAATCATGTATATTATCACAGGAAGCTCGATTTCATATGAAGTATATTGTTCATCAGAATAATTTATTTTACAAGAACCATACAGTTTGTATCTCGTTATTGCTGATTAAATCGGCTTTTCATGTTTAGATCGGAAAGATGACAACGTTTTGTTAAAACAATATTGATATCGTTTTAAAATATGATACCAACTAAACCTGTGCACTATTAGCCCAATGTACTCATATCCATATATATACTAACAGCATGTGTCCTCCATTAATTGAAAAACTTTCAAAATCACGGAAGACATACTTCCTGTTCGGTATAGGACACAGACACGTTTCGATGACCTTCGATGTAAAGCACAGCTGAAAAACCGAGGATATGACAATGTTATATCATGCTTGGACACATTGTATACCTTGTCATTATTGCACCGAGTCATGTCATTCCTCAACAGCAAGGTATAATTGTACAAATAGTCAATGTAAGTCACTCTGCAAGTCTCAACGTATTGCATTCAAGCTACAAGGTGTCATCGTTGACCCTATTGGGTAATATAACATAACTACAACCATAGACCCGACGTGCATGGTATGCTATAACTAAAGATTCAGACATGTACTATTCTTTCACTGCGTTACCAATATTGCTGCCTTGAATTTAAACCTGTGCAAGTATTAAATATCAATTGTTATTACAACCAATTAGTAAAATTGGTTATTTTATGACCATTTGATTTGAAATAGGCGTATTATTCATCCTCTGAACTAATTTTGGAATATAATAGCTTATTCTAGGAAGTCATAAGGAATGGAATTCATGCGTATGCAATTTGATAAGGTACTTTTTCAACTTGTTCACTATTAATATGTTATTTACACTCGTTCATTGCCTGGTCTTCATTTTGAGCATTGGCTCTTATATATGTATTGCGTTTTCAATTCACTTAGTGGTTGGACTATATACCCTGTCTTGGTCTGCCATAGTTAACTCTCTTGTTAAAATCGACCAACTATAGTGTAAATTAAGGGGTCAACGCTTTCAGTTGTTCATCCGAATACTCGACCATTTATCGCAGATTTAATAGGCGAAGGCGGAGGAACTCATGCGTACAAATGCATTTTATTACACCTTGGAAATTCTCAAGTAATATCGTTTTACGAAACATCTCACGGCATCTTTCAACTGGGCTAAGTGTCACGATCAATAGTGTGTGCATCATCAACCACGTTAAACTTTAAACTTCTCTCATTAAATCATGTTGGCAAGAGATCTTTATATGGATTGCTAAGGTGTGTGTAAACTTATGGAATATTAACAACAAAAGGGAAACGTGCTGCTAGAATAATAGCAACTGCTCGAGCGTGCTTACGTGACCTGTTAGAATGGTCGATTACGTTTACCGTACCCATTACAAGTCGCAATTTGAAACCATTCAAGCTATATTAATAGGCACGTATCACCCAAAATAATTGTATTCGGTAATGCGACCTTTTGTTTTACACAAATGCAAAACATTATTTACACTGTAGTACTACATCGTCGCAAGAAATAGTAGAAGTACAGATACCACAGTCTGTACCATGTGTGAAAAAATGTGATGAAAATGCTTTACATTCAGAATTGTAATACTCTTCAGGAACACTAATTGCCTACATTAAAAGTGACATCTTCATCGCATCGTGTTGTTAAGATAATGTGCGTGGTAGAAGTTTAAATTTCCTCTCTTGATGTTAGATTTTCTAGGACAAAGTATGAAATATTGGATGCAATTTTTCCTCTTAAAAGTCTTGCAAGCATTGCTCATTTGTCTAGGAGGGAACTTGTTTTGTTATATCTCAATTCTCAATATCAAAATAGTAGACACTTTTTCCCGAGTGAGGTTTACCAATCAGTACCTATTTTTAAATTATTTAACCATTACGGTGGGTTAAAAAATATCAAATTTAGCTTTTGAATAAAATCTATATTTGTTTTAATTATGCACACGAGATGTTTTTCTCCTACACCAAAATCAAATTATTAAAACCCATTCGGTATGTTTCGTATGTGGCTCCAACATTCATGTTCTTGTACGGATTAGAATCACTCATGTATCAATCGAGTAAGTTCGTCAAGGGAAACCACATTACTGAGAGACTGGGTGAAGTTCACAGATAGTAGAGTCAATATATCCGAAGCCGTCCATACACTTGACTGGTAATGGTGCAATTACAATACTATAGGCAATTCAGTTATTGCACGTCTGACTCACCAAGATAGTTTTAAGAGATTCCAGAGGAAAATGGTGCATTTACTTTGTTTCAACCTTTATTCATGTTACTTTATTCAACCGGCTAGAAAGTCTTAGCACACTTGTGTGTCACTGCATTTTTATTGAAAGAAAACGAAGTCCTATAAAACATTAACTTGATACAATTGGTTCAGATGATTAGTTACAGAAGCTTAGTGAGGACACAGAAGTAGTGGGTTTTTTTGTACCATGGGAGTAATTTTTATTTCATGGGAGTAGGTTTGTTTTACCATGGGAACGGTTTTTACTTCGTGGGATTAGATTTTATTCACCATGGGAGTAGTTTTATTATTTCATGAGAGCAGTTTTTTAGGAATACGTTTCCCGTGAAATACAAACTACTACGAAATATAAAAACTACCCCATGAAATAAAAACTACTGCTATGATAAAAAAAATATAGTCCCATAGTTTAAAAACTACGTTAGATCTGTGTCCTCATTAAATTTCCGTAATTAGTTGATGTAGTTTTAGCATTTTGGACAATTCTTTTAAGAACTGCGCACTTGGGAAAATAAAGTAAACTATGCCTGCCAAGAAAAAGTGCCAATTTAATTACTTTCTATAGACATAGGATATTACAGACTTGATCCAGCAACAAAATTGCACATGGTAGACATTTTCACATTTGAAAGTCGGTAACCGTTTTATTAATATTCGTGCTTCGGAAACAGGAACTATGTCAATGGCACATTTATTGCGTAGCTTTTTGTCTGTAAGAACAGAAATCTAAATATTTTGGAAAAATAGCCTACAGTTTCGAGTTTAATCAAATGGAACTTATTATCCTGTGCAATAGTTTGTTTCCGCAAATAATGCGAACAAAACTAAGCAGGGCGTATTTTGCCAATGGTAAATACACCCTGAATCATATATTTGTATTAAGCTGTATATCAGTAATCTGGTCATAGACCCTCTGCCGTACATATTACGTTTGCTGTTACACACTTAATGATTATTTGGTTTCTATACGGAAAGACAAAAAAATTCTAAATTTGTAAAAACGTCAAATCTAAAAACAGCGTGGCCCCAAACTATTGCAAATCACAGGAAACGTCATAGTTTACATTGTCTGACTTTTTTTATATTTCGATAATATCTATCTATATATATATATATATATATATATATATATATATATATATATATATATATATCTATATCTATCTATCTATCTATCTATCTATCTATCTATCTATCTATCTATCTATCTATCTATCTATATATATATATATATATATATATATATATATATATATATATATATATATATATATATATATATATATATATATATATATATATATATATATATATATATATATATATATATATATATATATATATATTGGTCCCGGTCTTGTAATCCTGAATTATAAAGTTTATGAAATTCCATGTGTCATATTTATGGTACACATTGTACGGTCTGAGATTACAATTATCAGTCGTACATGTCCTTAGCGATTCATATGCTGTCGACTGCAAACACAACTGAACATTAAACACATTTTGCCATAATTACTACAAAGTCGGCTTTACTGCTGAAGAACGCCTGCAGCTTCATGTCAACTTTCAAATAGTAATGATTAAATGTGACTCAGACATATTATGCGTCAATATAAACAATCAGTGAGTGATAACAGGGTATTATATCGCTTAGAGTAATATGGGAACATCATCATTCAAGACTTGGAGACGTAGTATACGTTGCCAGGTTTCGAGTTTTTAAATGTTTTGTATACTAGTATTTTGACCCAAATGAAACGTATGATGGTAATAACGTGTATATTACTTTAACAGTTTTAAAATGATTACTTGATGTAGTAGCAATAACTCTCTCTGGTAAAGTGTTCCAAATGTCTAAAACATGTTGATTGAAAACCACTAATAATACTAATTTAATAATTTTCACGTGTTCGTAAAAAGAGTTGCTTTTATAGGAAGAAACTTGTTTCCATGTATGGATATACATTAAGTCGAAAAATAAGAGGTTACATTTTGCATGATTATAAGAGTCCCACGTTTTTTGACATTTTATGAGTTTCTGTATGTTTCTCACGACTACTTTGCTTGGATTTCTAAAATCCAAAGGTAAAATTTGACAAATGCGTTTGTATCAATTAATAGAATTAACTTTTGTTATTTAATGCAAGTAGTTTTCCCCCTTCGGCAATTGAAAACTAAACTAAGAAAGCACGTCCAACTCTATTTACAATGTATCAAGTAGTACTTGGCTAAAAGATTATAAATAAAATTAATTGAATGAAGCGACGCACTAGAGTGGAGAAATGTATTATTATCGAAACACGATATATTCCTGACCACTGGATGAGGTCGACGGAAGGGCAATGACTTGTTTACCGTAACAGCCTTACTCTCTATGATTTTCTGACACAAATCCATCATATGTAAAGGGTGAGTCAATGTATCCCCATGTGGTAGATAGAACACGGAAAGCGTTATTCGGCTCACTCTTCGGCATAAATGACTTTACCCCGATAATGCTGTACAATTTAAGCTGCTAATATATCCACGTGTCGACTATAGTTGGTGTGTTCCACATTATATTTCATTTGCATATTTTCTTTACTTCACAATGTCTAAGGTATTATAGGCAAAAGATATAGTCTTGAAATCCAAAATGCATAAGCAATAAGAGATAAGAAATTACGCGCATACAAATTGAGCCTCAAGACAAAGTAGATGAATTTGTCTGCCAACAAGCCAAATTTACGTCAATTATTGCTTAGATAAGAAGCGGTTTGCACAAACGTAAACAGCATTTTTCCTGGGTATTAAAATATCCAGAACACATTTATGACTGTTCCATATATACTTTAATTCCAGTTAAGCAAAATACGAGAAGAACAAAACTTGAACAGATTCTGCAAAGGCCAATTACTCACCATACGAAAGATCAACATTTGACATTCATAGAAAATCTGTGCAATTCTGATTACATTTCTAAAGACTCATACTTTCTTTGCGGTCCGAATTTAAAGCGGGAAAATGTAGTGTATGAAGAATTAAAATCTTAAGGAAACGACATGGATTATTTTATGAACACCGTAATGAATCTTTTCAGTTTTAACTCTTTCCTGAGACAACATCTTAGGGGATTGTTATTGCAAACTAGTTTAAAATGTAGTCAGACTACGAGTAATTGACGGAATGCGCCATACCTCACAGGAAAATCTATGGGGTTCAACAGCTTTAATACGCCAAAGGATATTTTCATTAATGCTGGCTGTCGAGAAAAATACCAATAGTGTTAAAAACGTGCGAGAACTAATAATGGTTTTCTCTGCCATTCGACACCATCAGTGTAGGGTTATCATACGTACATTGAGTTAATTGAGTCTGTATTCCAACAGTGAATGGACGACGTGCGGCCTATAGGTACAATAACGACACCATTTAGTGGCACGTTTTCAACACTCAAGTGGAATTCTTATGTAATGAAGATGCCGAGAATTTAAGGAATCCGATTTAATCTTAGAAGAAAGTCCCTCGTACGTACGTATTTTCTTCTGGAAGAAAATAACTTGTTAGTGTCAATGCCATTTGGAAGGGATAGAACCCTTTAATTTAGTCTTTTGAAGAATACAATATCAAACAGACTTTAATCGTCCTTTCATGATACACCAGTAGTATCATAAAACTGTTTTGTATCGTATTAAGTATCCAAATAAGCATTATTATACCAATCGCAAATCAGGTTGTACGCATTCAAACATGAAAATATGGGACTTATGTCCTGGTCGTTCTATACCGCGACAATACGTACCTACATCAATGCTCGAAATATAAGTCAAAACATTCATAATCGGTAATATTTTCCCCGCTTAAACCAAACGTACGTAGTTAGGTATATTGATAGATATGTATATTATATTATTGATAGTTATTATGTATAAAAATGTGCTCAGTGAAATGTTTTTTTTTCAAGTGTTACACCTTTCGATTAATTCAATTCAGTTTTGTGTGTTGTAATAAATACACATTACAACATTTAATACTTGCACCAATTTGTGTGTAATTATTTCGACAAAATATTATTTATTTGGTAAAACTTTTATCCTTCTCTAAACATGTGAGCACGTATACGAACGATTAAAAAGATTACTTTTCTCTGTGATCTCTGTTCCATCTACAACACACGTTTACCACAATATTGATTACACGTGGCAGTTTAAGCAAGATCGGGGAATACTATAATTAGAAACAATTGTATTTAAGGACAATACTTACAACCTACCTGACCTGGTACTAATAGAATTGACTCATATCATGTAATACATCATTATGTATGTCAGGATCAAGTATTGGCGTCCTAAGTAGTACCTTTTCATATTCATTTCAGATAAGTGTGTTTGCTTCTTTGTATTTGTGTATTTAGACTTGTGTCCCAGAAATATCTAAATCAGACTGGTATAAGTCCTAAAAAAATATTGTTAAGTTCCGGTTACCCGACCTCACCTAGCTTTTCACTGCCTACCCTGAACTTTTTTTCCGTATTCGAGAAAAAAATAATAAAATCGCAAAAATTGTGAAGTCTCACGAGAAATGGTGGATGCAGAAACTGACATAAACTTTAATAAAAAGACAAAGTAAAACTGTTCTTCCAATCTGTAGTGGCTGTACATCTGATAGGAAGAAATAAACAACACTGAGATCATTTGGAAAACAACGGAAAATCTAAACTAGACACTCATACAGAAAAAAATTCTACCAACCCCACCTATTCTAAAATTGAGCGTAATCGGAACCACACAATTTGTTTTGTTAGGCGTAATAACAAATAGTCAGATGGAATCCTGCCCACTTCTCTACCTTTCACCACTTGAAACATTCAAATAACCTATCAGTAAACATTACGCTCTGTAGTAAAAGATAAGCTAGTAAGTCAGTCAACTATCCACTAATCCTAATTTGTGAGAAGATATAAAGTAACCCTTATACCGCTGTCATAAAACCACACAAGCACAAATTGTAGAACAGAAATATGTGATTATTATATATATATATGTTTATCTTAGGTATATATTGCGGCTTGCGTTAAGAGGATTTTGACTTTTACGTTGCTTAAAGGAAGAAATATTAGACAATTTCATATATATATATGAGTAACAGGTGCGCCGGACGTCAGAGTAAAATTATCGAAGCGGAAAGACGCCGTTCGTATTAGTTTTCTAAAATGATATCTTAATGACATCATAAACCTATCGGCGAATACAAAAGGTCACCTCTTATTTGATATCAACGCTAGATCTAAAAAGTTTGCGTATCTCAAGTTCTAGTGACTGACATAGGGAGACATGAAAACACCATATTAGTCAATGCATTTTGAACAAACCGTGCGTTGACAGAATTGGCGAGCTTTAAGAATTGTATGAAGCAGTTAAATGAACACGAAATGGTACCTTCACATGAGAACATGAATGTTACGGTTGCCATCTAAAATTATGATGTAAAAACAAATTAAATGATCATAAACATAATCACTAAATTGATCAATTTAATTCTGCTTTAATTACTACCGGTAGGTGACAAAGTTATAACTTATCTTTGAATAGTTGAAATATTCCTAAGACATCGTTTGATGTCTAACACCTTATAAAAGTGATATTAACGGATACTTTCATCGTGTTCCCTTGGAAAATAAAAAACAACAACAACAACAGTATAATTAGGACAAAGATGTCAAAATTTAAACGAAGGTGTGAGCTATTTTATGTCCATAAACCAGTTATCCATAAATATTAACTGTCGTGCTCATTTCCTAGGATTAGATAAAGCTTTTTTTAATTGACTCAATTAGGCACGTTCGTTTCCTAATATAATAGTCTACCATCTTACAATCTTTGAACGCTTGAATTCATCCCTATGAATAGATTGGCTGGTTGTTATGTTAAAAGATTTATCTCAGTACGTGGTGGTCGTATTTAGCTATGGGTGATGAAATAGACATTGGAAACTTCACTTGTTTTGTGAAATTACAAGACTTGAACACGAGTTTCTAACTTTTGGAGAATCATGCGCTAGACTCACTAATACCAGTCAAAGTACATGTACACTGTGTACTTACAGCTTGCTGAGATCTGAATTTGTTCAACAGTCGCAACATACGTTTACTCACGACATATTGACATGAGTTGATCCTTTTAGTTGTGTACTTACAATGACAGAAATTGCGTTCTTGACGCTAACGGACAAATTTAAATGATTACATCGCCCGAAAGTAATCTAATCACTGATTGATTATTTTCCTTACCCTGTAGTAGTCTTTGCAGAGCCTTCCTGCCAATGGATTAAATGATTACTTCAAAAGACTTCTCCCGTATTAAGGAATGATATGTCGTTTTCAGTACGTGACATTTGAGACTGATTGGATCTGGTCTTGATGGTTATTTTTAATCTCATCGTACCAATACATGGCGGGGGATCGTGTAATTCTGTTGCTTCACTTGTTGAAACGTGGTTGTCTATGAACTGGTAAAGATGTCGTACTAGAAACCAAACTTGCAGTGTTTCTTGAGATTTACCTGATTTCCGACGTGTAGGAAACTTTTTTTTCATCCTAGCGCTATGGCATTAACATATGCACTTTACCAATGCTACCATCGAAAGTCTGCCTTCTGTCATATCCGAGGGACATATAAATGAGTGGGCAGACATTGGAGAAAGACACATGTTTTGAAAGAATTTACATATTTTGAAAAGAGACATTTGGAAAGAGAAAGAAAGAAAGACAACTTCATTTATCTACCGATACTTTGTGATAGTATTCTGTAACGTAACGGTATAAACGTAATTTAAACCAGTGGAGCACATTTCTGGTTAATGAATATGCAATGCTTACAAAATTTAACAGAATTTCGAGGGAAGCTGTTCAGACCAGAATCTTTAATTTGTTCGACAGGGAACGATATTTCGCTTGTCACTTCAACATCTCGCCTCGTTTAACTTTGCTTAATGGATATTCGCGCCGTGCTTAAACGCTTCTCCATCTGAAGTGTCGATTCAGTAAACCATATTAAGCAACTAAGTATCTGGCAAACATGAGAAATTCATTACATCTGACAGAATTAGAAGAGCGAATAATCACATGTCCCATGCTGTTATTAACCTACAGTTAAAATTAGAATCCTGTCGGTCAGGATAATACGAATCGATTCATATTTGCTGGACATGATGAAGTACATCAAAATGCCATGTACGATTGCTTGTGTCACACATTATATATTACACGATGTGACCCTGTAGTGTACTAAAATGATAAAGGTCACCTTGCAGACTTCCTTTTCCCCTGACAACTCTCCTTGATGATGAATGAATAAATCTTGGGAAACGTCTATTAATTGAATACGTAATTTTGTTTACTTTAAATTGTATCATACAATATCTTATCAACCTGTAAAACTAATATTCGTGTATGTATTTTAGGAATATCTGCTTTATTCATATACATTTCACATTTGACTTTATTGTATATTTTTTTTAAATGACATGCCAGCACCGACTTCATATGACTGGGAAAGATAATGTAAATAAATAAATAATGACTGAAAAAACCCCCCAATCCAACCAAAAATATCTTAATCGATTCTAAGTTTTCTGTAATGAAATATCTATCAGATGAATATCGTCTCTTAAAGAATGGTACGCTACTTATCACACATTGTAGGTCAATTCTGTATATGGGGTGTTTACCTATATTCCAAGACTTTGATGTACTAGGTATTATTTAAGACTTTCAGGTGGCTATAAAGGGGATTTCAGAAACATTGTACGTGCATTGTACGCTAAAAGAATGCTTCCAGTAAAAGTTTGGGTTCATTGCTTTACGAAAGGTAGTAAATTAATGATTCGTAGTTGCTTTGTTCTCTTAATCCCAATTCTCAATTCAGGACAGTGTATCAATAATAAGTATTTGGTTTGGCAAAAGCATTTGCAGATGGCTGTACCGTGTCCGCTTCTTTGTCGAGCAGTCGTGCAAGTAAACGTATTTGACATGCCTGTTAAGCTGAATTATATTTTAGAAATGTGCGTAGGTCGTTCAGTGTCTGTACTGATGATAAGACCGTTTTTACAAGCTGAAAGTAGAGACACTGCATAGTTAATATCCGGTTTTGTTTTTTCTCCGACGGGCATACAAATCCTATTCCTAATAAAAGTACAAATTGTAACCTTTCAAAGACTACTTTTGTCAATCCTTACTGATAGATGAGCAGGAAACTAGGTCGATTGACTATCATCTATATAGTGACATGAATCAGGTCATTTGCGAAGGAGTACTTCATTGCCTTTGTAGGCTTTGATTTAAAACATTACATATAGGTCGGAACAGTAGTGATACAGATCGTTGGATATTGTTTGGCGAAATGAAAAACAAATAAATCTTGGTCGTT